>NC_060149.1:829778630-830081661 GCF_021461385.2 Schistocerca piceifrons | reverse complement strand
TTCATTGTCCCAGGAAGGGGAAACTTTATTGACACATTCCTGGGGTCAGATACATCACATGATCACACTGACAGAACCACAGGCACATAGACACAGGCAACAGAGCATGCACAATGTCGGTACTAGTACAGTGTATATCCACCTTTCGCAGCAATGCAGGCTGCTATTCTCCCATGGAGACGATCGTAGAGATGCTGGATGTAGTCCTGTGGAACGGCTTGCCATGCCATTTCCACCTGGCGCCTCAGTTGGACCAGCGTTCGTGCTGGATGTGCAGACCGCGTGAGACGACGCTTCATCCAGTCCCAAACATGCTCAATGGGGGACAGATCCGGAGATCTTGCTGGCCAGGGTAGTTGACGTACACCTTCTAGAGCACGTTGGGTGGCACGGGATACATGCGGACGTGCATTGTCCTGTTGGAACAGCAAGTTCCCTTGCCGGTCTAGGAATGGTAGAACGATGGATTCGATGACGGTTTGGATGTACCGTGCACTATTCAGTGTCCCCTCGACGATCACCAGTGGTGTGCGGCCAGTGTAGGAGATCGCTCCCCACACCATGATGCCGGGTGTTGGCCCTGTGTGCCTCGGTCGTATGCAGTCCTGATTGTGGCGCTCACCTGCACGGCGCCAAACACGCATACGACCATCATTGGCACCAAGGCAGAAGCGACTCTCATCGCTGAAGACGACACGTCTCCATTCGTCCCTCCATTCACGCCTGTCGCGACACCACTGGAGGCGGGCTGCACGATGTTGGGGCGTGAGCGGAAGACGGCCTAACGGTATGCGGGACCGTAGCCCAGCTTCATGGAGACGGTGGCGAATGGTCCTCGCCGATACCCCAGGAGCAACAGTGTCCCTAATTTGCTGGGAAGTGGCGGTGCGGTCCCCTACGGCACTGCGTAGGATCCTACGGTCTTGGCGTGCATCCGTGCGTCGCTGCGGTCCGGTCCCAGTTAGACGGGCACGTGCACCTTCCGCCGACCACTGGCGACAACATCGATGTACTGAGGAGACCTCACGCCCCACGTGTTCAGCAATTCGGCGGTACGTCCACCCGGCCTCCCGCATTCCCACTATACGCCCTCGCTCAAAGTCCGTCAACTGCACATACGGTTCACGTCCACGCTGTCACGGCATGCTACCAGTGTTAAAGACTGCGATGGAGCTCCGTATGCCACGGCAAACTGGCTGACACTGACGGCGGCGGTGCACAAATGCTGCGCAGCTAGCGCCATTCGACGGCCAACACCGCGGTTCCTAGTGTGTCCGCTGTGCCGTGCGTGTGATCATTGCTTGTACAGCCCTCTCGCAGTGTCCGGAGCAAGTATGGTTGGTCTGACACACCGGTGTCAATGTGTTCTTTTTTCCATTTCCAGGAGTGTATAATCTCAATAAACATCATGAAATAAATCATTGTAATGGTTCAGTTCTAATCAAATCACCAGACTCAGACTTCCACACCTTAAAATTCAATGCCACCTAATGCCACCACGTCGCCTTGGCTCCTCTCCCCACTCCCCCTTCGACCAAACAACCCCAAACTCCTTTCAATGCTATCCTCAATGCCATGATAAAGAGAGCTCAGATGAAATCTCAAGAGAGGAGGTGGACTCTAAACTTAAGTCCCACTTCATTATCGGAATCTACTAAGCGCTTCAAATTAACAACAATTTGACCTCATCTTTGTCAACAGAATATTTATTGAATCCCGTCCATAGTGACCACCCCATCGCACATGGTGCCCTGACCCGCCATAAAGTCTAACCGTCTAATTCCATCTCTTTATCTACTGTTTCTGTAAGTGTCGTGTCTACGATGCTACTCTTTTCATCAATTTTAAAAACTCGACCACCCATTCTCAGTGCACAGCTTCTCACCCACTCATACAGTGTCCGAACTTTAGCTCTCCTCCAACTTACGTTACAAGTAATCAGTTTGTAAAATGCAAAGTTCTCTCCTAATGTACTAAACCATAACTAATTCTAACCATCAGAACGAACGATAATTCTGTGGTGTCACCGCCAGACACCACACTTGCTAGGTGGTAGCCTTTAAATCGGCCGCGGTCCGTTAGTATACGTCGGACCCACGTGTCGCCACTATCAGTGATTGCAGACCGAGCGCCACCACACGGCAGGTCTAGAGACACTTCCTAGCACTCGCCCCAGTTGTACAGCCGACTTTGCTAGCGATGGTTCACTGACAAAATACGCTCTCATTTGCCGAGACAATAGTTAGCATAGCCTTCAGCTACGTCATTTGCTACGACCTAGCAAGGCGCCATTACCAGTTACTATTGATGCTGTAAAACATGTACCGTCAAGAGCGATGTTCACCAATTATGGATTAAAGTTAAGTATTCCAGCAGCTACGTACGTTTTTTGTTAGTCTCATTTCCTTGACCTGTTCCAGACCTCACGCCAGCCTGCGTGAGCTAGAAATGGTGCCTCTCGGCTTCCTCTCATAGTGGGTTGGCTGTCTTGCCAATCCACAACAAATTCCATGAAGCCCAATAATTTTTCGTATCCACCAAAATATCCACCCATTCAACTGAACACACTCTCTCCAACAAATCTCTGTATTCCACCTAATTATACAAGCCCTCTATTAACATTACCACGTATATATATTCTTTAACCGCCTTTAAATTTTGGTCCAAACTCTCCTTTTCATCCACCCTAAAACCATTCTCTAACCATCAACCAGGTTCAACAGCAAAGCAGTTTGCCCTTGTACAGTACCCATTCATTCATCTCAAAGAAACCTCAGTTTATTCATACCATCTCCCAGCACGAAGTCCATACCTTCACCCTCATTCAGGCCTTCTGTAATCCTACCACAGGATCCACGCTTTCCATTATATCTCACATCAAAACAACCCACTTCCCATGGACCAAGACGAAGTCGCTATTGGCCTCCAGAAGGTCATTCCTGTTTGGTCACAGCTCCAATACGACACTACTGACGAACAGAATTTAACCACAAGCTGTCCTCATGAACCCACCCATTTTGACTAACTCAATGAAGCGCGACCGCTACGGTCGCAGGTTCGAATCCTGCCTCGGGCATGGATGTGTGTGATGTCCTTAGGTTAGTTAGGTTTAAGTAGTTCTAAGTTCTAGAGGGCTGATGACTTCAGAAGTTAAGTCCCATGATGCTTAGAGCCATGTAACTCAATGAAATGAACCGTAAATTTTCTACTTGTAATACTGCCGCTGAGTTAAACACCTATGGTCCGTCCTTGGCAGAACACCAACAGTGACTTCAGGCAAGAGCGTCCATCCCCAGCAGTTTTTCTTTCGAGTAAATGATTTAGCAGTCGATATTACGCAGGTTTTTAACAGGGTCGCAAATGGATTCAGGTGGATTTTTTATGGCTACTTACAAGGCACCATTCGTCGTTCAAATATTACAAACCTCCATACCCCCATGTTTAGCCCCATCCCCTACAAATTACCGTACGGGCGCCCATGGCTTCAAGAAGACCTAATGGTCATTCTACACCATATCATTCTGAAAGAAACTTAATACTATTGAATAAACACAATCTAACCCTCACATACAAAATCTGACCGTACTATCATACGCAAAAGTATCCAAACGACCCGAGCTGCATTTCGCCTGCTTTGCATGCGGTCAACATGATGTACCTATCTTGTAGGTCCCATAATCTGTTTGCAGCACAGTCGTATGACTGCAGAAAATGGATACCAGATGAGACCAATAGAGAACACTGTTCTTTAAGGTAATCAGCCCATATGTAAATCAACATCACAATGGTGCAAACACCAGGAAACTCGTCTTTAGAGATGAGACTGTCCTTAACGTTCGTAAACTCAGTTTTATTACAGCAAGTGGCGTTTCAAAATCACTAACCCACTCATTAAAATTTGAGTTTACTAACTCTGTCACGTAAGTCTTCAGGAAAAATTAAATTTTTATGTAGAAATTTTGAGACAATATATGGACTCCTAAAATTCTCTGACAATTCGAAGTATTCTTTAAAAGGTTTTCGCACAACTCGGAAACGTCGTTCCTGATACGAGTGGTTTGTCACAAACTGTACGTTGAACTAACCAGTTAAAAGAAATGTAATTAACAGTGTCAAACGCTCTATGGAAACATCAAAATTAACATTCTATCAGCAGTACGTTCTCTGTACTCATGATTGAGAAATTATTTGTCTAAATGTCCGATCTTTAAACAACATGACGAACATTTTTGTTCTCGATTTCGATCGAAACGGAGCGCCTATAATACCTGCAACTAAGCAACTATTTCGTACCAGACCGAGGCTCGTCATTGGTGACTAGGAGTAAAAAGTTGTGAAATATCGAAATTTTCACTAGTATCAGATAGAAAAAAATGGTTCAAATGGCTCTGAGCACTATGCTACTTAACTTCAAAGGTCATCAGTCGCCTATAACTTAGAACTAATTAAACCTAACTAACCTAAGTACATCACACACATCCATGCCCGAGGTAGGATTCGAACCTGCGACTGTAGCGGTCGCTCGGTTCCAGACTGTAGCGCCTAGAACCGTACAGCCACTCCGGCCGGCTCAGATAGAAAAACTGAACCCGAAAACTGAAAATTTTTGTGCTCAGCCATTAATCCTGTCAAGACTCTTATCTCACTGTTAACCAATCTCGAAATATTTATAAAATATAGAGCGCAGCTATCAGCCGTTCCTTTTTTGCAGATTTTGTTTGGCAAATCAAGATTTCAGCTAGTGCCGATCCATTATCAATGCAGTATTTTCTAGTCTTGATGCATGTCAGTCCCCTGTTGTTACTACTGTAGTATTCAAAGAACTGTGACTGACTCCCGAACAACAGGAAACTGACATGCATCGAGACTAGAAAACAGTGCATTGATAAAGGCTAGGCACTAGTCTAAATCTGGATTTGACAAACAAAAAAAAACTGCAAAAAAAAAAGGACGACTGATTGCTGCGCTCTATAATTTATAAATTACATCACAGTCACTAAGTGCACCAACTTCCCTAATGGAAGGTAACCTGAATCACGAAATATGTTTAACGTAATTACAAGTAAACAAGTTTCCATGTATTTAAATCAAAGTGCCATGATGTAAAGTTTTATGACGTGGACCCCAACCCAGCACGTATCAAATTCTTAACTAAATAAAATCAGATATTAGATATCTAATTTTGTCACCAGCAGTGAGATGTCTCATTTTGAAAGGTGCATAATTTCTTTTTGCCAAACTGGGAATCGAACCTGGCACCTACGAGCGGTTGTGTCCTGTCCACGAATTGTTTGCTTACCTGTAGTGAGATGTGTACATACTTGACAAAAAATAACGACACCTATCGTTATTCTTACCTAAACCTGAAGAGACAGAAAAATGAAGATTATTTATCACTAGTAGTTCAGTGTGTATATGCAAGGGTGTGATGTGAAACCAGCGATATTTTTATGCTGGAACAAGATTTGACCAAATATATGTGCCTTTCGTGGAAACCTAGAGGAGTTTTTAATCTTGGGGACGACAACGAAATGATCGAACTGTATTGCTCCGTGTGGGTCAGACACCACGAAATAGGAGATCCGAATTCGAAACCTAGTCTAGCACCAAATTTTTCAACGTCTCAAGTTCAAATAAAATAAGAGCCCTGTGACCTGAAGTGACCATTGGTTCATTAAATAAAATAAAGTTTATAGTGCAAGGTAGCTCACTGGAGACAGAGTTTCGGTTAGCCGCGACTGCCGCCTCTGCTATGGCCCGATATAAATCGGCTGTGCCCCATTGGTAGCGAAGGAAATGATGTTTTCCGTGCGGATTCCAAACTACGGTGCAACCTCTCGAACTTCACTTGGAATTACTAGACGAGAAGGAGATAACATCCTCATTCTGCTGCTGCTACACGAGTGCTCGAAGGAAGAAGTCAACGCGTCTTTCTCATCTTTAGAAGCAGTTGCCCAAAAATAGAGGTGGATATATATTTCCCAGCAAATGGTTGCTGCATTCTATGGCAAGTATACCGTCAGAAATATTCATTTCGTTCTTTCCATGTCTAGGGAATAATTTTCAGGTTACTAACGGACAACCCCAATTATTTGTCGATTACATCAATATTAAATTAACTGATGAAGATGTTATTTCATAACAGAAATAGCATTGCATGACTTCATTTACTTGCGCTCAGCAACGACGCTTGTAAAATCATAAAACTGGTGATAAACACCACTTTCAAAGCCAGATGATGTTAATGTCTTCTGTTAAACGTCACGATCATTCTCTCCAGACGACTTGGGCGACGTCGTCTATTTCAGGTAGTACAAGGAAGAAAATAGGGCAGAAGACGAAGTGTTTTTCTTTCAGTAAACTTACTTTTCTGGCCCAAGTTCACACAGAATTACAAAAATATTCCAACGCAGCAAAACTGACGTCCAACTCAGACGCCTTACACTTTCTCCCGAAACAGATATTCTTTCTCTACAGAACACCAGTTTCAATAAACTAATTGGGCTCTATAGCTGCACTGCAACAGTAATTTCGTGTGCAAGGAGTTCACACAAATTTCAGTATTTAATAGTCCTACCTAAAATGGTTCTGCATTATTTTAAGCTTCAGGTACTAAGACGTCATACTGATACCAAAAGTGTGCTCATACGGCCAACGTTCTTGTTCGATTCACTTGATATTGTAATTAGTCAAATAAAAGTCGCTTGACTTCACAACGTGAGAGGTTTCAGTTCATTCCGCCTTTCTTTCTGGGAGATTAGTTTTCTGGTCACTAAGAATTTTCTATTCTAACAAGACAATTATGTGGCCAGTAATTCGTTCACAAATCGATCTTTAGTGTTATTAAGAAGATTTATTTTAACGTAGTCGTAGTTGAAGGTATTTAGTTTAACCATAAAACGTCTTAAGCAGAAAACTTAACAAATTTACCAAATAAGAAAAGCTTATTGTCCAGGTAGGAAAAGTGTTTGAAAACAAAGTCTGCACAGTCTGTTAGCACCACATTATAGTTTCTCCAAGAGGTATTACACGTTTTGTTCATGTACACTATGTGATCAAAAGTATCCGGACACCTGGCTGAAAATGACTTACAAGTTAGTGGTGCCGTCCATCGGCAATTCTGCAACCCAATATGGTGTTGGCCCACCCTTAGCCTTGATGACAGCTTCCACTCTCGAAGGCATACTTTCAAGCAGGTGCCGAAAGGTTTCTTGCGAGTGGCAGCCCATTCTTCACGGAGTGCTGCACTGAGGAGAGATACCGATGTCGGTTGGTGAGGCGTGGCACGAAGTCGGCGTTCCAAAACATCCCAAAGGTGTTCTGTAGGATTCAAGTCAGTACTCTGTGCAGGCCACTCAATTACAGGGATGTTATTGTCGTGTAACCACTCCGCCACAGGCCGTTCATTATGAACAGATGCTCAATCGTGTTGAAAGGTGCAATCGCCGTCGCCGAATTGCTCTTCAAACGTGACAAGCAAGACGGTGCTTTAAACGTCAATTTAGGCCTAAGCTGTGATAGTGCCACGTAAAACAACAACGGGTGCAAGCCCCCTCCATGAAAAACGTGACCATACGACAATACCACCGCCTCTGAATTTTACTGTTGGGATTACAGACGTTGGCAGATGACATTCATCGGGCATTCGCCATACCCACTTCCTGCCATCGGATAGCCGCAGTGTGTGCCGTGATTCGTCACTCCATTCAACGTTTTTCCACTGTTTAATCGTCCAATTTTTACGCTCGTTGCACCAAGCGAGGTGTCGTTTGGCATTTACCGGGGTGATGTGTTGCTTATGAGCAGCGGCTCGACCATGGAATGGTTCACATGGCTCTGAGCACCATGGGACTTAACATCTGAGGTCATCAGTCCCCTAGACTTAGAACTACTTAAACCTAACTAAATTAAGGACATCACACACAGCCATGCCCGAGGCAGGATTCGAACCTGCGACCATAGCAACAGCGCGGTTCCGGACTGAAACGCCTAGAACCGCTCGGCCACAGAGGCCGGCGACCACGGAATCCAAGTTATCTCACCGCCCACCTAACTGTCATAGTACTTGCAGTGGATCCTGATGCAGTTTTGAATTCCTGCATGATGGTCTGGATAGATGTCTGCCTATTACACATTACGATCCTCTTCAACTGTCGGCGTTCTCTGTCAGTCAGAATACGAAGTCGGGCTGTACGCTTTTGTGCTGTACGTGTCACTTCGCGTTTCCGTTTCACTATCACATCGGAACCAGTGGACCTAGGGTTGTTTAGGAGTCTGGAAATCTCGCGTACAGACGTATGACACATGTGAATCCCAATCACCTGACCACGTTCGAAGTCCGTGCATTCCGCGGAGCGCCCCATGCTGCTCACTCACGATGTCTAATGACTGCTGAGGTCGCTGATATGGAGTACCTGGCAGTACGTGGCAGCACAATGCACCTAATATGAATAGGGTATGTTTTTGGGGGTGTCCGGATACTTTTTATCACGTAGTACAGCTGTGGAAATCATTAGCGGAAATCCTATTTAACACCTAAGGGTATGGTACTGCTAAAAATACAAAACGATTAACAACCGAAGGCTCAGTTCATCATCAAACTCAAATGTATTTATAGTAGGGACATCAGGGGAGACCGTTTCTCCTCGCCTTCCTCTAATGATCATTGGCAGACATATACATAAATGTTTACAGTTCCACGTGTACTTGGAACGCTGCAATTGACGTTGTCCTCCTGAACTAACAATTCTTCGTTTACAACGAATTAAAACTTGTGGATGCAGCAGAATTCTAACCTGATAAAAAGAGATCAAAAACTCACCGATCTACTTAGTCTATTATCCTCCCACTTGTATGAAGCACTGCTACAGTCTTCTGTGGTGTAATATGGTAAATAACAATGTTGACTGAAATAAGATGGCTGGATCGACATCACCCGTATCACAGTGTCAATCAAAATTTTACCTTTAATCTCTGTAAACGGTAGCATTATTATTGCTACGTGTATTGTTTGTAGACATATTACATTTACAAGATACTGTAAACAATACTCACAAGGAACTAATTTATTAAATCTTTTTTCAGAGCACGGTATCGGGAACGAATTTGACTTTCGAGGCAAAGGAAGTATCTCCTCCTTGAATCGCACTTCGTTTCTTCCTCCCTCGTCATTAGGTTCTTACTTGCGAAATTCACAGCTACAGGAATATGACAAAGGTCAAATTCTTGTGCTTTATGAAGATGCGTACTGTAGCCCCATTTCCCGTGCCCTAGGGCACAGCAAATCTCTAGGTGAAGAGGATGGCGGAGGAAGGACGCGTCAACCGTCGTCGTCGCCATGGCCTTCCACGTACTACCACTGAGGACCAAGACAGCAGTATACTGCACTGCAATGATGAATACCCTTTCAGGACTAGCGCACAAATTAGGAACATCTACATGATAAATATGGTTCAAAAACGGCTCTGAGCACTATGGGACTTAACATCTATGGTCATCAGTCCCCTAGAAGTACTTAAACCTAACTAACCTAAGGACATCACACAACACCCAGTCATCACGAGGCAGAGAAAATCCCTGACCCCGCCTGGAATCGAACCCGGGAACCCGGGCGTGGGAAGCGAGAACGCTACCGCACGACCACGAGCTGCGGACGATAAATACGAGCCGGTCGGTCATTGATTGTCGTTGTCTCCACGAGGAAGGAATGTAAGGATGAAAATCAGCGAGTAAGGAAATCTTTAAGGGACAACATATGGCTGCCATATTAAGCTTCGCTCTGGCTTATTGAACAAAGACACTTTCGTACTGAGCGCGAGTAACATTTACGATCGAGAAGGTGTTTTCTACTGCACAAGATACTCCATTTCACGTAAATCGACCAAGAGGAATGAGATTCGGCAGCAAATACGTCCATCAGATGCAAAGATGTGGCCAAGCAGTCGTCACAGTTTGGGGACGGATATCAGCAACTGCGGCAACTGGGCCGTCCGTGTTCTAGTCATTACTTCTGTGAAATGCTGGAGAACGTAATACTTCCCACTGTTCATCTGAGATTTTCGGGAGGCAGAATAATCTTCCAACATGACCGTTCTCGTGTCCACACAGTAAAATGTGTAAAACGCTGGTTTCAGATGAACGTAATGCTTCCCACTATTCATCTGAGATTTTCTGGAGGCAGAATAATCTTCCAACATGACCGTTCTCGTGTCCGCACAGTAAAATGTGTAAAACGCTGGTTTCAGATGAACGGTGCCGTTGAGATGTTGGACTGGCTTCCCAAAGGTCCTGACCACAGTCCCATAGACCACGTATGAACAGAGATGGAGAAAATTATTAGATGTAGAAAACCAGCACCGATAACCAAGCCAGTTCTGTCCGAAGCAGTTAATTAAGCAGGGGAAATGTTGTCACAGGTTAACAAATTCATCCGGAAACTTGTCGCCTTTACTTCACGGCGGCTAAATGCATTTGTAGAGGAGAACGGGAACAGGACATGTTACTGAATGAAAGTACTGTTAGGAATAAAATTGTGTTTATGACAAATGAACGTTTTCCTTTCCCCTGAAGAGAAGGAAAATTATTTTTTTTAATAAACAGAGGGGCAGATTATTCATAAAACCTAGGCCATCTGTTTCGGCCTTTCCTGTGCTTAACCAGACCCTTGATTTTAATTTATTATACGACCATTGATCAAAAGGTTTGAGAGAAACATGAAACTAATTTATTTGTCACATAGCGCGTGACGTCAATGGCGATGAACACATCGAAGAAAAGTATTTAGCCCTATAAGTCGAGAAAAGCATCATATTAATTTGTGCTCTCTTTATTTCCGTGCAGGCAGGACGCCAATACCAACGAAAGCACAAAGGAGATCTTATTTTCTTTTAACGCCAAGCAGAAATGACAAACCATAAGGAGAAAACGTGTTGCAAGACCGGCAGTGTAAACATTGTCGAGTGTTTGAGTCCACTATAGCGTCAGTTATACAGGGTGTTACAAAAAGGTACGGCCAAACTTTCAGGGAACATTCCTCATACACAAATAAAGAAAAGATGTTATGTGGACATGTGTCCGGAAACGCTTAATTTCCATGTTAGAGCTCATTTTAGTTTCTTCCACCTACGCTCAATGGAGCACGTTATCATGATTTCATACGGGATACTCTACCTGTGCTGCTAGAACATGTGCCTTTACAAGTATGACACAACATGTGGTTCATGCACGATGGAGCTCCTGCACATTTCAGTCGAAGTGTTCGTACGCTTCTCAACAACAGATTCGGTGACCGATGGATTGGTAGAGGCGGACCAATTCCATGAATTCCATGGCCTCCACGCTCTCCTGACCTCAACCCTCTTAACTTTCACTTATGGGGGCATTTGAAAGCTCTTGTTTACGCAACCCCGGTACCAAATGTAGAGACTCTTTGTTCTCGTATTGTGGACGGCTGTGATAGAATACGCCATTCTCCAGGGCTGCATCAGCGCATCAGGGATTCCATGCGACGGAGGGTGGATGCATGTATCCTCGCTAACGGAGGACATTTTGAACATTTCCTGTATCAAAGTATTTGAAGTCACGCTAGTACGTTCTGTTGCTGTGTGTTTCCAACGTGATTCGAAGAGAAGTAATAAAGTGAGGTCTAACATGGAAAGTAAGCGTTTCCGAACACATGTCCACATAACATATTTTCTTTCTTTGTGTGTGAGGAATGTTTCCTGAAAGTTTGGCCGTACCTTTTTGTAACACCCAGTATACTTACGTATTCTTTAAAAATAAGAATACTAAATATTTCTCGTTATTCTTCTAAACTGTTAACTCTTACCACAATTACAATTTATGAAAATGACAGAAATTGAAATCCCTACCTGCGCTTGTGAACTAACCGTCTTAACCGCTACGTCATTCTGCCAATCGCTTACACTATACTTACGAAATAGTATTATACGGTGTGTGACGTCACAGCTTTCCAATGAAAAACAAGGGATATACCGGGTGACAGCGGTGTAGTGCGTCTTCGATGGAAATGCACACTGTCCTTCTGACTTCGAATAGCATGGGCGGAGTTATGAAGAACATAAGCTAATTGAAAGTAAAACAATAGGTATTCTTCTTGTTTTAGAGATCCTGTGTGTTGGAGAGTGTGAGAACTTAATAGTTGCTAACGCAGGTGTCATAAAATTTCGTTACAGCGCTGGCAAAGGTCATGTGGCAGTTGCTCATGTAGAAAATGGCTTGACAGTCTTTGAAGCATACAGGGTGAGTCACCTAACGCTACCGCTGGCTATATTTCGTAAACCACATCAAATACTGACGAACCGATTCCACAGACCGAACGTGAGGAGAGGGGCTAGTGTAATTGTTTAATACAAACCATACAAAAATGCACGGAAGTATGTTTTTTAACACAAACCTACGTTTTTTTAAATGGAACCACGTTAGTTTTGTTAGCACACCTAAACTTATAAACAAATACGTAATCAGTGCCGTTTGTTGCATTGTAAAATGTTAATTACATCCGGAGATATTGTAACCTAAAGTTGACTCTTGAAACCTCCGACGTTCAGTTGCGTGTTGTAACAAACACGGGCCACGGTCGGCGAGCAGCATCTGCAGGGACATGTTTACGATGACGACCGTGTTTACGAGTGTGGCTATAGTGCACTGTTGTGGTTTGGTCTAGCTGTCGCAGTGTCCGCATGTAGCGCTTGCTGCTATTGTTATTCTGCATTCGTCTCCGCACGCAGACCAACTGTAGTACACCGTGTTACCAGACGTCTGTGATAGTGTAGTGTTGTAGGAACTGTGACCATAGTGTATTCGAACTCTGAAAAGGCGGAGATGAAACTCATCTATGGCAGGGAGTATGCAGTACGGTACCCGGACAGAGAGCATCCAACGTGCCGCACATTGCAAAACATCTACCGCCAACTGTATGCAACAGGTATGGTCGTAGCACGCAAACGGGTCCGTAACAGGCCCGTCACAGGAGAGGCGGGTGCAGTTGGTGTGTTAGCTGCTGTTGCCATGAACCCACACATGAGTACACGGGACATTGCGAGAGCCGGTGGACTGAGCCAAAGTAGTGTCATGCGCATACTGCATCGTCACCGCTTTCACCCGTTTCATGTGTCGCTACATCAGCAATTACATAGTGATGACTTTAATCATCGAGTGCAATTCTGTCAATGGGCATTAACAGAGAATGCGTTGCAGTTCTACCTGTTTACCGATGAAGCAGGTTTCAAAAAATACGGGACAGTGAATCTACGCAAAAAATGGTGCAAATGGCTCTGAGCACTATGGGACTTAACATCTATGGTCATCAGTCCCCTAGAACTTAGAACTACTTAAACCTAACTAACCTAAGGACAGCACACAACACCCAGCCATCACAAGGCAGAGAAAATCCCTGACCCCGCCGGGAATCGAACCAGGGAACCCGGGCGTGGGAAGCGAGAACGCTACCGCACGACCACGAGGTGCGGGCTGTGAATCTACGGAACATGCATTATTGGTCCGTGGACAATCCTCGCTTGCTCAGACAGGTAGAGCGACAGCGACCGTGGACTGTAAATGTATGGTGCGGAATCATTGGCGACCACCTCATTGGTCCTCACTTCATTGCAGGGGCCCAAACAGCTGCAACATACATCGCGTTTCTACAGAATGATCTGCCAACGTTGCTCGAAAATGTCCCACTGGAAACGCGTCGACGTATGTGGTATCAGCATGATGGTGCACCTGCACATTCCACAATTAACACTAGGCTGACCCTTGACAGGATGTTCGACGGGCGTTTCATAGGACGTGGAGGACGCATAAATTGGCCAGCCCGTTCTCCTGATCTTACACCTCTGGACTTCTTTCTGTGGGGTACGTTAAAGGAGAATGTGCACCGTGATGTGCCTACAACCCCAGAGGATATGAAACAACGTATTGTGGCAGCCTGCGGCGACATTACACCAGATGTACTGCGGCGTGTACGACATTCATTACGACAGAGATTGCAATTGTGTGCAGCAAATGATGGCCACCACATTGAACATCTATTGGCCTGACATGTCGGGACACACTCTATTCCACTCCGTAATTGAAAATGGAAACCACGTGTGTACGTGTACCTCACCCCTCATGGTAATGTACATGTGCGTCAGTTAAAAAGACCAATAAAAAGGTGTTAGCATGTGGACATAATGTGCTGTTCCAGTCTCTTCTGTACCTAAGGTCCATCACCGTTCCCTTTGGATCCCTACGTAAATCGGTGTTCTCCGATACACACGATCAAACAGTGGAGAACTTTAGGTTACAATATCTCCGGATGTAATTAACATTTTACAGTGCAACAAACGGCACTGATTACGTATTTGTTTATATGTTCAGATGTGCTAACAAAACTAACGGTGTTCCATTTAAAAAAACGTAGGTTTGTTTTAAAAAACATACATACGTGCATTTTTGTATGGTTTGCATAAACCAATTACACTAGCCCCACTCCTCACGTTCGGTCTGTGGAATCGATTCGTCAGTATTTGATGTGGTTTACGAAATAAATCCAGCGGTAATGTTAGGTGACTCACCCTGTATATTCCATCACAACGACTGAAATGTATCAGAAAGCGCAGTTGAATTCCGCACTTATCACATCAATCCTGTGTTGGAAGTTGGAGCAATGAACGAAAACAGTGTGTTTCAGTCACAGTTGTGAAATTATTCAAGCAGCTAGTCCCGGAGGAGGTTCGAGTCCTCCCTCGAGCATGGGTGTGTGTGTTTGTCCTTAGGATAATTTAGGTTAAGTAGTGTGTCAGCTTAGGGACTGATGACCTTAGCAGTTAGGTCCCATTAGGTTTCACACACATTTGAACTTTTTTTTAATGATTGAGGCAGACCACTCAAAATGGTTCAAATGGCTCTGAGCAGTATGGGACTTAACTGCTGAGGTCATCAGTCCCCTAGAACTTAGAACTACTTTAAACCTAACTAACCTAAGGACATCACACACATCCATGCCCGAGGCAAGATTCGAACCTGCGACCGTAGCGGTCGCGCGGTTCCAGACTGTAGCGCCTAGAACCGCTCGGCCACTCTGGCAGGCCAGACCACTCAGTAACGAAAATATATGTTTACCAGGAAAATGTATCTCTTTTGATACAGATACAAAAAGAAAGATATGAAACAGTTTGCAGTTCTGCTATTCAATATGTTATGCACCTCCAGATTTTCCTCAGTGCATTCATTGCTTCTGTAACCTATGTCTCGAGTGATGCTTCCCTAATTGACGAGCAACACACAAATTACTCTCTTTAATAGTCCCTTTGAGTCTTTTCTGAGCCTTTATGGTGACGTAACTCAGAATTTTCAAAACAGACACATCTGCTCATTCCTACAATGTATTGAATGGAGGTTGTGATATGGCTTATTATGTAGAGTTTGTCCTATAATTTAGCCACCGAATTTCGCTCTGGCCTTTTGCAGATCGAATGAAGTAAACGAGAAAAAAGACTTCTGAACTCCAGCATAACTCCAACGAGATTCGAACAGACTTGTATATCAGTCATCACATTGGAAAACAAAGATGCTACTGTTTTTTTTATTTTCCTCACCTGGGACTGAACCCGGGACTGAACCCGGGACCTCTCGTTCTGCAATCGAATGTTTTACGGCCTTTTTTGTTCTTTTTTATTTTTTATTTATTCTTATATATAATTTTTTTATAAAAAAAGCATTAGATTTACAGGATTATATTGACATTACTGAAATTACTGTTGGTTAATTTGCAATAGATACATGTCTACCGTCTATGCGTTTTTCCACTTTTGCACAAATGAGCTTTACGAAAGAAGCATCAAAGGGAAGGCATCTCCGAGCCTATAAGGTGTGTGGTTCCCTTTGGGAATATATTTCAGAACGTGGAGACAGACGGTATGGAGCCTTGCGGACTGTACTGACCTGCGGCCGTCTTTTGGATCTTAATGCCCGTCGCCAACGGATCAGACATCTTCAGTAGGAAATTGGCACAATTTTTGTGATAGGATGGAGTTCGCATCAATATTGAACTTTTCCAGCACTTCTTTAATCAGCAATAGTATGTTTTGCGGTGTTTATGCACTGAAGAGCCAAAGGAACTGGTACACCTGCCTAATATCGTATAGTGGCCCCACGAGCGCGCAGAAATGCCGGACCACGACGTGGCATCAACTCGACTAATGCTGAAGTAGTGTTGGAGGGAACTGACATCATGAGTACTGCAGGGGTATCCATAAATCCGTAAGCGAACTACAGGGTGGAGATATCTTCTCAACAGCACGTTGCAAGGCATCCCAGATATGCTCAATAATGTTCATGTCTGGCGAGTCTGGTGGCCAGCGGAAGTCTTTAAACTCAGAAGAGTGTCCCTGGAGCCATTCTGTAGCAATTCTGGGCGTGTGGGGTGTCGCACTGTCCTGCTGGAATTGCCCAAGTCCGTCGGAATGCACAATGGACATGAATGGATGCAGGTGGTCAGACTGGATGCTTACGTACAAACCACCTGTCAGAGTCGTATCTAGATGTATCAGGGGTCCCATATCTCTCCAACTGCACACGCCCCACACCATTACAAGACTCAAACGTCCCCTGCTGGTATTCTGGGTCCATGAATTCATGACATTGTCTCCACACCCATACATGTCCATCCACTCGATACACTGAGACGAAATTGGTCCGACCAGACAACATGTTTCCAGTCACCAATAGTCCAATGTTGGTGTTGATGGCCCATGCGTGGCGTAAAGCTTTGTGTCGTGCAGTCATCAAGGGTACACGAGTGAGCCTTCGGCTCCGAAAGCCAATATCGATGATTTTTCGTTGAATGGTTCGCACACCAACACTTGTTAATGGCCCAGCATTGAAACCTGCAGCAATTTGCGGAAGGGTTGCACTTTTGTCACGTTGAACGATTATCTTCAGTCATCGTTGGTCCCATTCTTGCAAGATCTTTTTGCGGTCCCAGCGATGTCGAAGATTTGATGTTTTACCGGATTTCCGATATTCACGCTACACTTTTGAAATGGTCGTACGGAAAAATCCCCACTTCATCACGACCTCAGAGATGCTTATACCGGTTTCTTTGGCGCTTCAGTGTATACAGGACACGTAACTTCCTTTAGCCAGTGTACTGCAGTCTCCTCACCTGCCACTTCCTCCCTCTGTCCTTTTCCCTGGCTCCCTCTCCCTCCCTTCCATACTGCTTTTTCCTTGCCTGCCCTCTCTTTGACTCCATTCTTTCCCCGAGTCCTTTTGCTTTACCCTCCACTACCTTCCTCACTCCTTCTTGCACCCACCCTGCCCCCACCTTCCGTTTTTTGTGTTCTCTCCCTCCACAGGCTCCCCGGAACGTCTTACAGCAAAGAAACGGAAGGACTGGCGCCAGACATGTACACACCTCAACTCCACCCTTCGTGTCAACTCCTCCAAGTACTAGTTAGCCTTCCACTGCCTTACTGGTAGCCACCCCACCCCGCATTACCCTCGTCTCCATGAGAAACGCCCCTTCCCTGATAACCTTAGTAAAGCTAACTATTTTGTTTTCCACCATCTGAGGTCTTCTCCATTCTAGATGATCCCCATTTTGATTACTCCCTCTTCCCCACCATCCTGATATTGGCTGATACCTCTGTCCCACAGCTCGACCCTAGTTTCTGGTACTTGGATCAGTTAACCCCCTCAGGTATAAACACTCCCATCACCATACACGAATTACACTAGTCATCCACTCCAAACACTACACTGACCCTGGTCACGACGGTGTCACCTACGACTACCTCATGGTCTCACCCCTGTCCTTCCTTGCTGCCCTTGTTACCTTGTGCACTGTCCTCCTCCCCACTGACCTGTGGAAGGCTTCCCATGTCCTACTATTCCCTAAACCCAACAAACCCCTCTGACACCTCTTCCTATTGTCCCATTTGCATCACATCTGCGTTCAGCAAGGTCTTCGAGTCCATCACCTCCCACCGTATTCATCACCACCTCAACCAACACCACCTCCCTCCCCTTACCCCATGTGGCTTTCGGCCCTCCTTCTGGTACTTGGATCAGTTAACCCCCTCAGGTATAAACACTCCCATCACCATACACGAATTACACTAGTCATCCACTCCAAACACTACACTGACCCTGGTCACGACGGTGTCACCTACGACTACCTCATGGTCTCACCCCTGTCCTTCCTTGCTGCCCTTGTTACCTTGTGCACTGTCCTCCTCCCCACTGACCTGTGGAAGGCTTCCCATGTCCTACTATTCCCTAAACCCAACAAACCCCTCTGACACCTCTTCCTATTGTCCCATTTGCATCACATCTGCGTTCAGCAAGGTCTTCGAGTCCATCACCTCCCACCGTATTCATCACCACCTCAACCAACACCACCTCCCTCCCCTTACCCCATGTGGCTTTCGGCCCTCCTTCTCAGCCAATGACCAGCTCCATAATCTTAACAGCCTTCTTTTCCTGCAACTTAACTCCTGTTGCTCTGCTGTCTTTGTTTCCCTCGACCTCCAGAGCACCTACAGCCATGTTTTGCATCCCAGGCTTCTCTTCAGAACTATGCTCTCCCCAGCAATTTCGTCCACCTCGTTGCTTCTTTCCTCTCCCAGCGCCCCTCCTATGTCACTATCCAAAATTCCAATTCCCATACTTTCCATCCCACTGCTGGTGTGCCCCAAGGCTGTGACCTTTCCCCTCTCCTCTATCTCCTGTATACTGCCGATATGCGCAAACCTCCCCATCCCCCTTCATCTCCTCCAATTTCCTGATGACATCGCCTTCCTGGCCCTTTATCCTACCCTTCCACAGTCCCAATGTACCCTCCAAACCCACCCTGACCAGTCCGCCACTTGGTGCAACCAGTGGTTCCTTCGTATCAACCCCTCCAAGACCCAGGCAGTCATGACAGACCGTACCATCCTCTCCTTCCGTCTCTATGATATCTACCTAACGATTTATGGTCGTCATATCTATGTCACTCGTACCCTGAAATACCTTGGCCTCACCCTTGGCAGTCACCTCACCTGGACACTCCATCTCCTTATGATCCAAGACAAAGCCTACAGTAGACTCCGCCTCCTGAAACTCCTGTCCAGCTGGACATCAGGACTGCATCCTTCACTACTACAAATCCTTGATCTGCCCGCTCCTTTGTTATGCCAGCATCGCTTGGTTTTCTGCCCCTCCCAGACTCTATAAAGCCCTCCAAATCCTAGAACGCCATGCACTGTGTTCGCATTCTGTATCCGCCATCCGTCCGCACACACATCCTCTATGATCTCATTCCCTTCCCCCGACTTCTTCTCTTCTGTGAACTCGATTTCCCCCACCTCCTGGTGTCCTCCTTCCTCTGCACCCGAGCCAACTCGCGCCTTTACCATTGTGTTCCCCCTTCTCTCCATCTCCACACCTTCCGACTCCTTTCCCAGTGCAACTTCCAGCCCATACCCATCCTGAATGCTGAGCTTTGCCCTGACATCTACCCCTCCTACCAACTCTAACCCCATCTTCCCCTTCTATTCCTCAGGACACCCTCTCCCTTCCTTTCCCCTGAGTGGTTTTCCTCCCTCCTACAGCCCTCTCCCTTTCCCATGTTACCCTTCTCTGCCTCTGCACTCCTTCCTGCCTTGTCTTCCCTCTTCATCTCCTGCCCCACCCATCTTCTGCCTCTTGGTGCGCCCACTGCCCCCTTTATCCTGTTCCTCCAACCCATAGCCAGCCCCCACTACACCTTCCTCCCCACTTTTTCCCTCTCCCAGGCCTCCTGTACCTTGGGAGGTCCCTACCAGCAGTTTTTATTCTTCATGTGTACTACATCGTTTACAGTGGTTTTCTCAAGTGTCTCTCACTCTATGTGTTTTTATACTGTGGCTGACTGTTAACATGGGTCTGACTCCAGTGTATTTTAAATGCCCCACAAACTGGCAACCATGTTCTTTTAACTTTATGTCGACTTTTTAAACTGTACCCCTGTGAATGTCCCTGTGCTAGTGTATATTTTAGCTCCCATTATATCTATTTACTGTGTTTTTATATCCACATTTTTTCTCCCTTTTTATGTACGTGTTCCCCTTTTTTGTATATTTTGTAAAGCCACTCAGCTGAAGAGCGGCAGACTGCGCCACTGTCAGCCCTCCCCTGCCCATACGGGCAGGGACACAAAATTGCAATATGGAAAAAAAGAAGGCAATGGGCATCCCATTGGCGCACCTACACCCTGACGCCCCTGTTTTCCCCCCACCCTCCCCCTTCTAGCACCAACATTCCCTCCTTTCTTCCCTTCTCTCACACATCCCTACCCCTGGCAGATCCTCCCAGTTTGTTTCTTCGTCATCAGTGTGCTACGTCAGTTTTGTGTTTCGTGCCAGTCTACAGTGACATCAAGTGCTGTGGTTTTAATTGTATGCTTAACTTTATCCTCTGGCCATACTTTGCCTTGTGTACTTTCCATTTTAAGTGTTTGGTTTTTGTGTAATACAATTTTTTAGATATTCATTTTCATTTTTACAGTCACCTCTTTTTGTGCGCTCTTTTCCATAATATTCCCCTCTTTTACATCTCTGTACCGACATATTTCCTCCTTTATGTTGTTTAAATGTGTTTGTGTTATGTATTTAGTGTCTCTAGGCTGAAGAGCAGCGCCTATGTTGCTGCCAGCACATCCTGGAAGGGGAATTGAAATTCAATAAAGAACGAAGAAAAGACAGTGGGCAGAACATCTCAAGGGTTAGATTCCTTCAACTTACAACTTGGAGGATTACATCAGCTGGGCTACTCTCAGGGTGCAATCGAAATTTTTGGAAGAGCCCCCTGCCACTGCCTCTGCCTCTGCCGCCCATCCATCGGTCCATCTGTCAGAGCCACCAGTGCCCACCGCTGTAGCTGCCACCACTGCTGCTGCCACCCGCAGTTCATCCATCTGTCACTGCCTTCGCCATGAGCCCTCCCACCTCCACTGTCATCTATGTCACCAACACCTCCCCATTCCCCACTTCCATTATCATTTTCTGGAGTGCCGCCCTGGCCTGTCTCCTACAAATCACCTCCCCTCCTCCCACACACCCATTCCCCCATCTCCTCCCCTGCTCTCTACCCCACCTATAATCCCTCTCCCTAGGCTTCACACCTGCAACGGCTACCACACCTGCCCCCGCCCTCACATATACCTCAGCTGCCACTGCTGTTACAACCCCTCAGGTGGTCTGACCCCCCTGATACTTCATCATCTGCTTCCTCCACCTGCATCACATCACGCCAGGCCACAATTGCCACCATGGAACCAACCACACCTCCACTACACCTACAGGATCTGCCACCCACCACTTTCCTCTCCCTCTGTCCCTCTGCCCTCCTCCCAGGCTACCCTCACCAAAAAACCCCATAAGCGTGTCACTGCTGATTCTGCTCCCGCCACTTATAACAAAAAAATCACCATCGTCTTCTGCCACCATCTCAATGGATACCACCCCTCCTCCTGTCACACATACCCAGGCCCCCACCCTCCACACCTCTGTCCTCTCAACTTCGGGCCCCAAGTTCCTCAACGTCCATACCCTCACCATGGAGATACGAAGATATCTCCCACATCCTGCCATCTCCCAACTGATTCCACCAGGCATTCAGACCTCATCTAATCCCCCTCCTCCTTCTTTCCTGCAGACCTCCTTTGTAAACTCCAACTCATCATGTTTGGCCCCCACACATCCCTGACACACTTTCTCTCCTCTTCCTCTCTTAGCCTGCCCCAGTCTCCCTGTCGCCGCCAACCTACACAACTGTGATCACCAAACTCAGCCCAGTGATCATGGAGGATGAGGTTCTGGCTGAACTAAACTCTTACCCTGAACTTGAAATCCACTCTTCCTGCTGTGTCCACGATACCTCTGGTCTCAATTACCTCATGCAGGTCTTTTTGGAATCTGCCACCTGCATTTACCAACTACTCACTCACGGCAACCTGATTTTTACCGCCACCACCCAGTTTAATCCTCCAAATCCCCTCCCCAATCCTACAGTTGCCACTGCTGCCTAATGTAAAATGATCACCTGATCCCCAACTGTAACGCCCCTCCACCTGTCCCCATTTCGTGGCCTCCAAGTTTCTTAGAAACTGCCCGAACCTTGCCACCCATCCTCCCTCAAGCACCTGCAATAGACCGCATCACATCTACTCCCCCAAATGTAAGGCTTAACCCCCTCCTGCCACCACCAAGCTTACTGTCCCCATCTGTCCCATCGACCCCCATCCAACCCAACAATTCCCTCCATCTGCCCACACAGCTGAAGATATCATCCATTTCTTAACCATAGTCCTCCAAAACATCAACCCTTTCCAGCGCCCCCACACCCTCCAATACATCTCCCTAGCTGCCCACTCGATCTTTCACTTCAACACCTTCGCCACTTACTCCCACAACCAAGCCCACTTCACCTTCACCAGCCTAGTTGAAGCCTCTTCTCTCCTCTCTCTTCACTGCCGTCTTTTCCCATCATGGTGCAGGATGAGCATCGCATCCTCTCCCAGAACATCTGCACCTTCAGCATTAACAAGTACCTTCTCATGAAGACCCTCTCCTGAAAAAAGGGTCAACATCTTCCTCCTGAATTAAACCTTTCTCCAGCCCCACCGTACTCCCCACACCTCTCCCTATATCCTCCACTGAACTGATGCTCCTTGGCCCCAAGCGCAGGGTGGCCACCTTAAGCACATCCCCGTCTGGCCACAAACCCTCCTAAATAACCCCAACGAACACCTCTTTCTCAGCGTCTTTTTCCCCTCCCTCACCGTCACCTGTGGCACCATCTATATCCGCTCCACTGCTCCTATTCCCTATGACTTCACCTCCCATGTTGACCACACCTTCTCCACCTATGTCATTGCCACAGACTTCAACATCCACAGCTACTCCCATGTCGCCCTTCGGCGGTGCCATCTGCTCCTCCCCACGATCCATGGTGAATTTCTTCCTCTTCCTCAGCACACGTGTCCTGAAAGCAACACCACCTGCGATGTTGCCATTTCCTCTGCTACTCTCTCTATGTGTATTGTTGTAGACATCCTTGACCGCACAGGTAGTGACCACCTCCCTGTCATCCTCACCATAACATCTTCTCATCACCAACTTCTCGCTCCCTACCCTGCACGCCCTCCCACGGTAGTCTATGACTGCCGTCATGCCAAATGGGATGCATATCGGGGAGTCATCGCCAGCCAGGCCGAAAGCCACCCTCTTACCTGTCACCGTCCCGACAACGTCACCCTCGACTCCTCCTTCCTTCAGAAGGCCATTACTGACGCCACATAGGCCCATGTTCCTACTCGTGATAGCGATACACTCCAAGAGCAACTCCAGCAACACGTTCAGAACTTGATTAGAGCTAAGAGACGCCAATACTGGCACCAGACCTGTAAGTGACTCAACGCCACCCTCCCTATAAACTCCTCCAAGTACTGGTCAGCCTTCCATTGCCTTACTGGATCCCGTTCTGCAACCCATTATCATCTTCTCCATAAGGACCACCCCTTCCCGACGACGTCATTAAGGTGAATAACTTCACTTTCTACCTTGGGTGAGTTGATGTTAGTTAAGAATGCCTTTAAGGTGACGAAGATGTCACTATCTACACCTCGCTGAGTTTGGATGATGTCATGTAATAGGGCTATGAGATGGTTGGTGATCATTCTGCAGTACTGCAGAAAGACTGTACAGGATTGCGGCAGCGGTGGTCACGAGAATGTATAGTCGCAAGAAGACTGGACTCTGGATGGCCACATGGCACTACAGAGAGATAAGACAATCATGTTTGACATATGGCACTGTTGCGTCGTACTGCATCTGCAATAGCAATTTGACTGCAGTTGGCACCCCAGTAACACAACCAACTCTTACAAAGCGTTAACGTCAAGGGCAGCTCCAAGACAGACGCCCTGTAACGTATTCCACTGACCGCAAACAACCACGATTGGTGATTTGAGTGGTATCAAGACAGAGCTCATTGGAGGTCTGCTGTGTTTTCTGATGAAATTTGGTTCTATCTCGCTGCTAGTGATGGTCGTGTGTTGGTTAGAAGTATGCCAGTTGGGGACCTACACGCAACATATCTGCATGCTAGACTCCTTGGACTCTCACCTGGAGTTATAGACTGGGATCTGATTTCGGATGACAGCAAAATTACTCTCGTGGTTATTCCACGCACGCTAACTGCAAAACTGTATTTCAGTGTGTTGATTCGACCCGTAGTTTTGCCATTCATAAATAACATTCCATGGTGTTTTCCAATTGGATAACGCTTGTCCACATACCTCTGGTGTATCTCAATATCCTCTACAGAGTACCAATATGTTTCTTTCGTCTGCTCGATTTCCAGATCTATCTCCAGTCGAGCAAATGTGGGGCATCACTGGACGAAAACTGCAGTGTCATCAACAAACAGCATTACGCGTCCCTGTATTGGCCGACCAGTGCGATTGGTATGGAACTCCATCCCATAAACTGACATCCGGAATCTGTATAACACAGTGCATGCATGTCTGCTTGCTTGCATTCAACATTCTGGCGGTTGCACCGGCTATTAATATACGAGCATTTAACATTTCAATGGCTTATCTAGCGCTTGTTATGCAATCTTAATGACTTAAATATGTTATTTTGAGAAATGTATTCCTGAAATTTGATTACTCTGCATTAATTACTTTTTGATGTTTCGAAGTGATCTTGAGCAACTTACTTCTAATAAACATTCAGACCGACATATTCTATATATATTTTTAGAGAACAATGTGGAGCTTTTCTGTTAAAAGAAACTGTGAAAAGAAAATGCTGTGCTGTGGAAATGTGCGGTTTCGTTTTCTTCTTACAGTCCGTTTTAACCACAATATCTGGGACTTTAAACTATTAGAGGAACTATTTCTCAAGTTTACAATTTTGCTTCCCCAACTCTTTCCCTAAGTTCGAGACTTTATTGTGAAAAACGCATAAAAAATTAACGATTCACCAAGTACTGGACACCGCTGGCCACTACTTTCTCCCATCTTTTGGGTTGGTTCAAATGGCTCTGAGCACTACGGGACTTAACATCTGTGGCATCAGTTCCCTAGAACTTAGAACTACTTAAATCTAGCAAACCTGAGGACATCACACACATCCATGCCCGAGGTAGGATTCGAACCTGCGACCGTAGCAGTCGCGCGGTTCCGGACTGAAGAGTCTAGAACCGCTCGACCACCGCGGCCGGCATCTTTTGGGCAGCACACGAATCCCACAGCGGGAGAACTTGGCCTCTTTTGAGGAGATTCATGAATCGTTCCAATTTTGCACTTGTTCACGTGATCGATTGTGCCTGTCATCCCGGTCATGTCCCATTGATTAAAAAAAGTGGAAGTCAGATGGAACAATGTCTGAAGAATACGGCGGGTGGGCTAGGACTTCCCATTTGAAGTTTCCAAATATGTTTTGCCGGGTTTTGCGACATGTGTTCAAGCACTGTCAGGCTGCAAAATCACATTTTCATGTCTATCGCTGTGTTGTTGGCGTCTATCAGTGCTTGGTTCAAACACATCAGTTTCTTTCGATAACAACTATCTCTTGTAATTGTTTCCGTCGAGTTCAGTACCTTCGAAAACCTATTGTCTTCCATCGCCATGCTGGAACTCGACGTCAAAATCACCGTTCCTGAAGCGTTGAAACCGTTCTCTGCAAATTCTTTCACTAATAGGTGCCTCACCATAGCTCGTACCCAGCAGTTTATGAGCCTCAGAGGCAGGTTTCTTCACATTAAAGCGGAGAATTAAAACTTCCCGTGAATGATTAGAATTACGCACGTAAGTTGACATATTCAATCAGGAATAATTATATTATGGACTCCCAAGTCGACATATATTTTGATGGCCTTAAGTTTATAAATGCCTAAGTTTATTGCATGACACTTACGATCGACTTAGTGCACCACAATTTGCCGCTGTTGCCATGTATTGTAAATCGGCGGAAGCGAAGTTGTAGACCCAATATATTCTTTCTCTTTAATATAATTTTAAACAGAACTTGTCTACACAACTACGTGCAGTTTTGTCTCCTTCCCCACAGTCGATTTCATTAAAAAGGCAGACAAGTTGTATTTATGGATTACCGCCTAATTATTATAACACTACTACTGCAGGATCAGAACCGTCGGAAACAGCTACTATCGTCACAGATTCAGCGGGAGGAGGGGTCTCTCATACGCCATACACCATTGATCCCAACCTATTTACCAATTCATTTTAAGCAACTTCAGTTCCCAATCATCATTTCGTTGGTAATAACAACCAAGAAGACTCAAAGTCAGAGAGAGGCGGAAATAGGTGATTGGCAGAGAGTGGGGAGGAAATGTACACAGAGAAGGAAAATGGGGAGATGGAGAGAGGGTGGAGGCAGAGGAGATTATGACGTACATCCGATTTCCATGTACAGGGCGCGATCCCCCACCCCACCCTCACACCCACCCCAAAAAATGAAAATGATCGGTTTTCAAAAAGGAACCAATATCCGTAAAGGCACGGCTTGGGCGCTGCGCCAGCTGTACCCGTCAGTGGTAGTTCTCCTCCCATTCTACCTCGAATTTCTGCAGATGATATGGATGGAGCCGGTGTTCACAGAAAACACGTCACATAACACGTTAATCTATGTGCAGCGCCTGTGTCACCTTCCAAGTGCTGGTGGGTGGGGCCTCTTCGGTAATTGTCAGCGATTCCTCCTCCAACTGTAGTGTTCGAGTCGAGGGTGGACGACCCGCACCACATTTCGACACCTTTCACAGGATAAACATTAGACTGGGGATAGTAATCGCAAGTACCAAGCAGAAAGTGCTATAAATTTTACTCTACAATGGACGCACCTCAGGCAGAATATACCTACTCGCAACTTTCCGACTACTCTGAAGTATCTCTCTATGCCCGCGAATGTGGAATGGTGTGAGGTACATTCCACATACAGTTTTCAGCAGCTCTCCCACTGAAATCCGCTTTGCCATACGTAAGCACCATGTCAGTCATTTTACCAGCTGTGAACTAGTACATGTAGCACTGCTGTAGACAACGTTACTGCACTGGCAGACCACACAAGGTCTGCAGTGCGATGGGCACGATCGCTGTGTGGAGAAATGTAACGGATGCGCAGGAATCTTATTAAATGGTTCAAATGGCTCTGAGCACTATGGGACTTAACTGCTGAGGTCATCAATCCCCTAGAACTTAGAACTACTTAAACCTAACTAACCTAAGGACATCACACACATCCACGCCCGAGGCAGGATTCGAACCTGCGACCGTAGCGGCCGCGCGGCTCCAGACTGTAGCGCCTAGAACCGCTCGGCCACTCCGGCCGGCGAATCTTATTAGGCTCAGGTCATCCAATAGCAGTACACAGACTGCTAAAGGGATGCATACCTTCCCTATTGAGATGCCAAAACGAATCGAAACAATCTGCCACAACCGTTCGTTCTCAGACTTTGACACTTTCCAGCGCCAATGCCAAGCATTTCCGGATATGGGATACACAATAAATCAATGAAATACAGATGTCATCAATTCAACTAAGTACATAGTAACTGTCCGCCCCTCGTGGTCTCGCGGTAGCGTTCTCGCTTCCCGAGCACGGGGTCCCGGGTTCGATTCCCGGCGGGGTCGGGAATTTTTCCTGCCTCGAGATGACTGGGTGTTATTGTGTCGTCTTCATCATTATCATTCATCCCCATTACGGTCGGAGGAAGGCAATGGCAAACCACCTCCACTAGGACCTTGCCTAGTAAGGCGGCGCGGTTCTCCCGCGTCGCTCCCCTACGCTCTGTAAAGAAGTATGGGACTCATCATCACCTAGTAATTACAATTACAAGACTGCGTTTCATTGGCAGAACACTTAGAAGATGCAACAGATCTACTAAAGTGATTGCCTATAGTACGCTTTGTGCATCATCTTTTGGATCTGTGTGGGATCCTTACCAAATAGGATTAACGGAGCACATCGATGGCCGCGCGGTTCTGGCGCTGCAGTCTGGAACCGCGAGACCGCTACGGTCGCAGGTTCGAATCCTGCCTCGGGCATGGATGTGTGTGATGTCCTTAGGTTAGTTAGGTTTAACTAGTTCTAAGTTCTAGGGGACTAATGACCTCAGCAGTTGAGTCCCATAGTGCTCAGAGCCATTTGAACCATTTTTGAGCACATCGAGAAAGTTCAAAGAAGGGCAGCGCGTTTTGTATCATCGAGAAACAGGTGAGAGATTGGCACGGATATTATACAGGATTTGGGGTGGAAACCATTCAAACAAAGGTGTTTTTCGTTGCGGCAGGATCTTCTCACGAAATTTAAATCACCAACTTTCTCCTCCGAATGCGAAAATATCTTGTTAACCCCGACATACATAAGAAGATACAATCATCATTATAAAATAAGGGAAATCGGAGCTCCTTTTTTCTGCACGCTCTTCGAGAGTGGAATAAAAGAGAATTAATGTGAAAGTGGTTCAACGAGCCCTCTGCCAGGTTCTTAAGTGTGATTTGCAAAGTAGCCATGTAGATGTAGATGTAAATCTTTTGGGAAAATTATCAGGTTGCCTTCTCGCACAACGTGCTAAGCTTTGTCGGTGCTTCTTGAAGCAATTACGCAGCATTACTAAGTTTTCTACAAAGCTTACTAAATTTTTAGAAACATCAACAGTCAATATGATAGTTTTGTTTTCGATTAGTATATAACCTTTCATTCCACTTTTTCCTTTTTTGTAAGCGTATTATATCACACTCCAGGATTACGTCAATGTTCTACACATCGCAGTATTATAGCCACGCACCGGAAAATGCATCCAGTATCGAACTACTCTGACTACTCATGCTCCCTTCAGTTTGTCTCTACGAACAGAAACAAAAACTTAAACTACTAAACGCCACAGAAAACTAATTCTGTTTACTGATAAGTGGTGTGAAACAGCTTTCTTGTTTTTACATTGTAATATGACGATTTCTGTGTCAAAGATTACATTTTCGGCTCAATAAGTAACAATTTTGGACTCTAGTAAATATATTGGACATTCAGGAAATTATAAGAGAACTGTAGTAGCAGTGTGTCATATTAATGCTTGAACAATAAATCTAGAAGTGCAGCTGGCAAGCATTCCGACATGAAATTACATCGCTGAATTCTGTACTCAGAGAAGCAGAACGTAATCAAAGAACTGTTGTCGAACTCCTTTGCGTGTGCCTCAGGAGGAGATGAAATATTCCGTCGTACCACGGACATCATGAAAATATAATCCATTAGAATTTAAATATACGTACTTAGGTCTGAGATGAGGACATTGTTAATCTCATCGCGGACCGTACTCGTCTGTCAGTGCAACGGAAGCGCCTCTCTTCTCAATGTTAGGAATCTAACTCAGGGAATTCGTAATTAGGGACGATTCATTGCTCGTGCATGGCGCAGTGCCTGATTTCTTTAGTAACTTACTTGCCGATTTTTATGTAATTGGTGCAGGCGGCTGGATGAGAGAACAAGCAAAGCTTAATCCACATTTCGTCGCACCCAGCTGAAAGCTCGAAAACAGTCGAGAAAAAGAAATTATCTGTTGTTGCCGGCCTGAGTGGCCGAGCGGTTGTAGGCGCTACAGTCTGGAACCGCGCGACCGCTACGGTCGCAGGTTCGAATCCTGCCACGGGCAAGGACGTGTGTGATGTCCTTAGGTTGGTTAGGTTTAAATAGTTCTAAGTTCTAGGGGACTGATGACCTGAGAAGTTAAGTCCCATAGTGCTCAGAGCCATTTGAACCGTATATATCTGTTGTTCGCTCTCACTAAACAATTTCTTATACTTACTCAATGTGCGATTTGCACTGTAGAAGATACTATTTTCACTCGTAATATGGTCTTAGCGGAACATTGTGAAGAAACAAGCCGAACTCTTTCTTCTAACCACACAAAACGTAAGGAAAAATGTGCCTCCTTGTCGGTGACTGCTAACTTAGGGCACTTCTTCGCAGTATATTTGACTGACATGTGGATTTCTCATGTGTAGAGTAACTGATTATAATCTCTGTTGCCTAAATACTAAAAGCACATTTCGCACGCATCACGTGGCGCACAGAAAACACATTTCTATAGGCCCACAAAATCAGCAGAACTGAGAAATGTTGACTAAAGAAGAGCTTTCTGTTAAGTATCAGTGACTACATTTGTTAGGTCATGACCTTTGTAACTAGAAGCGATAAATTATTCGAAAGTATTGTACTGATGATGCCAATGAACTTCTAAGCAAGCTATTTAAACTCCGACTTTTCTATGGGAACGTCTCTTTCATTCTGAATTACACCAGTAACATAATAATAAATTTTAGCAGTACGCTGTTCAAGTATTTTTGCATAGTAATGTCGAACCGAAACAAATTAAGCCGCAGCTTATCGACAGATTGACGAACCAGCCGACGAGTGCAGGTGCTGCCGAATGACCCCAATGATGATTCGTAGGAGAAGATAAATATCGATACATATATTGTAAAAGTGGATGTATAAGCATGTATGTTTCACATCTCCTCCTAAACTTAGAGAATCGGCATTTGAAGCTGACTGCCGAACGATTTTACTGCCACCAACATACATTGCGCGTAAGGACCTCGAAGATAAGATGCGAGAAATTAGGGCTCGTACAGAGGCGTACAGACAGTCGCTTTTCCCTCGCTCTGTTTCTGTTTGCAAGTGGAACAGGAAAGGAAATGAAACGTAGTGATGTAGGGTACCCTCCTCGATGATGCACCGTACGGTGGCTTGCCGAGTACCTATGTAGACATAGATGTAGAACCAATTTCAATCAAACTTGATATAATTATAGACAGTAATATATATAGGGTGGTCCATTGATAGTGACCGGGCCAAATATCTCACGAAATAAGCAACAAACGAAAAAACTACAAAGAACGAAACTCGTCTAGCGTGAAGGGGGCAAACAGATGGGCTATGGTTGGCCCGCTAGATGGCGCTGCCATAGGTCAAACGGATATCAACTGCGTTTTTTTAAAAATAGGAACCCCAATTTTTTATTACATATTCGTGTACGCAGAGAAATATGAATGTTTTAGTTGGACCACTTTTTTCGCTTTGTGATAGATGGCGCTGTAATACTCACAAACGTATAAGTACGTGGTATCAAGTAACATGCCGCCAGTGCGGACAGTATTTGCTTCGTGATACATTACCCGTGTTAAAATGGACCGTTTACCTATTGCGGAAAAGGTAGATATCGTGTTGATGTATGGATATTGTGATCAAAATGCCCAACGGGCGTGTGCTGTGTATGCTGCTCGGTATCCTGGACGACATCATCCAAAGTGTCCGGACCGTTTGCCGGATAGTTACGTTATTTAAGGAAGCAGGAAGTGTTCCGCCACATGTGAAAAGTCAACCACGACCTGCAACAAATGATGATGCCCGAGTAGGTGTTTTAGCTGTTGTCGCGGCTATTCCGCACATCAGTAGCAGGCAAATTGCGCGAGAATCGGGAATCTCAAAAACGTCGGTGTTGAGAATGCTACATCAACGTTGATTGCACCTGTACCATATTTCTATGCACCAGTAATTGCATGGAGCCAACTTTGAACGTCGTGTACAATTCTGCCACTGGGCACAAGAGAAATTACGGGATGATGATAGATTTTTTGCACGCGTCCTATTAAGCGACCAAGCGTCATTCACCAGCAGCTAACGTAAACCGGCATAATATGCAACATTGGGCAACGAAAAATCCACGATGGCTGCGACAAGTGGAACATAAGCGACCTTGGCGGGTTACTGTATGGTGCGGCATTATGGGAGGAAGGATAATTGGCCTCCATTTTATCGATGGCAATCTAAATGGTGCAATGTATGCTGATTTCCTACGTAATGTTCTACCGATGTTGCTACAAGATGTTTCACTGCATGAAAGAATGGCGATGTACTTCCAACATGGTGGATGTCCGACACATAGCTCGCGTGCGGTTGAAGCGGTATTGAACAGCATATTTCATGACAGGTGGATTGGTCGTCGAAGCACCATACCATGGCCCGCACGTTCACCGATCTGACGTCCCCGGATTTCTTTCTGTGGGGAAAGTTGAAGGATATTTGCTATCTTGATCCACCAACAACGCCTGACAACATGCGTCAGCCCATTGTCAATGCATGTGCGAACATTACGGAAGGCGAACTACTCGCTGTTGAGAGGAATTTCGTTACACGTATTGCCAAATGCATTGAAGTTGAGGGACATCATTTTGAGCATTTATTGTATTAATGTAGTATTTACAGGTAATCACGCTGTAACAGCATGCGTTCTGAGAAATGGCAAGTTCACAAAGGTACATGTATCACATTGGAACAACCGAAATAAAATGTTCAAAAGTTCCTACGTTCTGTATTTTAATTTAAAAAACCTACCTGTTACCAACTGTTTGTGTAAAATTGTGAGCCATATGTTTGTGACTATTACAGCGCCACCTATCACAAAACGAAAAAAGTGGTCCAACTAAAACATTTATATTTCTTTAAGTACTACACGAGTACTAAATAAAAAATGCGGGTTGCTATTTAAAAAACGCAATTGATATCCGTTTGAGCTATGGCAGCGCCATCTACCGGGCCAACCATAGCACCGTCTGGTTTCCCCCTTCAAGCTATACAAGTTTCCTGCTTTCTAGTTTTTTTCGTTTGACGCTTATTTCGTGAGATATTTGGCCCGGTCACGATCAATGGACCACCCTGTATATCGCTTACTGTTTGGAAAGAACCACTGTGGGCGGGAAAGAACCACCTACCTCTCAATAATAATGGTCGCTGTTTAGTGACATTTTGTATAAAAGTTATATTGACGAAGATCTAATTTACCACTTTTTCACTGTCACAGGGCAGGAATGTATGTCGATACCTGCCTGCTAAGGTGTAGGCGTGAAAAAGAAGTACAGCTCTCGACGCGCATTGCCATACTACGTTCAACAAGTACTTGCAACGAACTTTACGCCTAATTTCAAAACACGAAGAGACTTCTTCGCTCACCCCGCATACAAAATGATGAAAGGAAAAAAAGTTTACCGCTTACTACATTTTCGCCGTTCTTGTAGTAAAACTGGTGAACGACCACTTAAGTTGTTGCTTCTTTACTAATAAGGCCATTCCCTACACAGTTTGTAAACAGTATTCACATATAACACTGAACGTACCTGCAGGTATCATTGTACGACAAATAGTTCAGGAGATAGGACGTCATAAGCACGGAGATGCGTGAAAACTGCTGCATCATACATGACGTATTAATTTATTACATCTTTACTACCGCCTCTATTCTCAGCTCATTTCCACCCAGTGTCCACATACACCGTTGCATGTAGCTACAAAATTGCATCACTGTGCGTCACATAGCTCAGGACTTATGACATCATAAACACTGAGGTGCATGAAAATGGAACTGCAATGTGAATATATGTACAAACATGCGTGAAATATGTTAAATACATGTGAAATTTATGTCACATGCTGGCAAAGTTGTGGGTAAGAAGCTGCTTCTAAACCATGGCACGATTTCAACCAAACTTGGTACACATATTACTTGCATTGTGTATTTAACTAGGGACCTAGAAACAATGGAGAAGCTTCGTCCCACAACAGCCCTAAGTGGTTCACATCCCCACAACAGGCCACAGCAGTCTACCCACCCTACCACTGCCCGACACTGAACCAAGGGTTATTGTGCGGTTCAGCCCCCGGGCGGATTCGTGCTGGGGGTCGGCACGCCTTCCTGCTCGGGAAGCAGCGCGTTAGAAGGCGCGGCTAGCCGGTAAGAAGCAGCAGCCTCCTATTGAGATGTGGGTGATAACTTTGAGAGAGAAGGGGACAGAAAGAGATGTACAGACAGAGAAGGGGAAAGGGGAAAATTGACACAGATATGGGGAAGGAGGAGGTGGACAGAGAGAAGGGAAAATGTAAATGGACAGAGAAATGAAAGATAAGGATATGGAGAAAGAGAGGGGAAGGAGGAAATGGAGAGAGGAAGGAATCAGGAAAAGATGGCAGAGAGAGGTGGAGGAGGAGATGGACTAAGAGGGGGAGTAGGAAGAGATGGATAGAGAGAGGGGGACGAGGAAACGGACAGGGAAATGGACAGAGATGAGGAAAGACAGGGGAAGGGGATGTGGACAGAGAGAAGTGGAACAGGAGAGGCACAGAGAGAGGAGAGAAGATGAACAGAGAGAGGGGGAGGATATGGACTGAGACAGGGGGAGAAGAGATGGACAGAGAGGAAGGAGTCGAAAGGCAGAGAGAGGAGGGAGGGGGAGACACACTGAACGAGGCAGTATGAGGAGATGATAGTAGTGAGGAAGAGATGGAGATACGGGGAAGGAAGAGATAGACAGAGGCGGAACAGCAGATAAACATAGTATTGTTTTTAGTATAACCGTCATTTATGTTACACTGATTAAAAAACACTAGAAAAATAGTAAACATGGTAATTATACAATTATAAATAAAGGAATGATCCACGAAGTACTGTAGCTGATAATAAAATATATACAGAAGTGAACACAACTAATTTGCGTGTCTGTTTTGTGTGTAATATTGTAGTTGGTTGATGTGCATCTAACTACTTGATTTCTAGCCTCTCCGCCACTCTTAAAAAATTAAACGGCGTTGCTAGCAAACAATGTACTTTATTTAATTTAAAATCAAAAGTTTCAAACTCACAGCTCGAGGATGTGGAACACTATTGTTTGTTTCAATGTTGATGAATGGCAGAAAGGGGTGGGGGCAGCGTGACGGAGGTGACGAGGAATGCAGTAAGGCCCGTAATAGCGACTGTAGGCAGGCGTGTAAATGCGTAAACTGGTGCGAGTGAATATTCGAGCTATAGGCAATGCCATACTGAATCTGTAGCGAGATAGGCCCCCGCCAAGGCCACTGGCACACAGGATGCACAAAAATAAATAAACAGATAAAATAAAATAAAATAAAATAAAATAAAATAAAATAAAATAAAATAAAATAAAAGATTTAAGAATAGATTCAATAGAATCTTCAGTGAAACAACTCAACGTTCTCAGACAGTAAGCGGCAAAGGTTTGGCTTCATGAGGCACTTGAAAAAACGCAGTACATCAGTGAATCTCCTAGTACACTACATCTGGAACAGGGAGAGATCAAGAAAACCAACACGTTTAAGTAATTGGGAGAATGGCTGGAACCTAATCTATCTGGAGGAACAGCACTATCAACTCGAGTCAACAAGCTAGAGATGGCATACCAGCTGACCAAGAATACTTATAATAAAAAATGTCTCTCGAGTAACACTCAACTGAAGCACTACCAGAAAGTCATCCGTCCTGAAACCTTATATGCTTTAGAATGTTTGATACTCAGTAGGAAGTGACCTGCTGAAAAGTTCGAAATCCAGGAGAGAAAGATATTGAAGAAGATACTGGGGCCAGTCAAGAAAGGCGACAATTATAAAAGGTGACCCAACCGAGAGCTCTAAGTGTCCTGTGAAAAAATCACTGATGTAGCTAGGAAAAGACGTCTATCATTTTATGGACACGTTTACAGGATGCATCGTGACAGATTGACCAACCAGCTTCTCTGTTACTGGCAAAAGAGGAAGACCAAGTCACCATGGTTGATGTAAGTGGAGAAAGATCTTCGGGAACTGGGAATAACAGAAGGAAACTTGAAGGTTTGGACAGTATTCAAGAAGAAGCTTAGACAAAAATGGTTTCAGGACAGACTACCAAGAAAGAAAACTGGTGCCCTCAGGACACAGGAGAAGAAGGAACAACACAGCCAGAGGAAGCGTAACTACTGTGGAAAAATCAAAACTCAATCAAAACGCAATAGTAAAATGTCATGTTCCTTAGTTGGCCTATACTAAATAATAAGAAGAAGAAAAGATTTAAGAATTAACTGAGAGGGGCACCTGAGGTCTCGTGCTCCACGTGTTCCTTCCTATTTTTTGCCTACAAGAAGGAGCCTCTCCCGCGGCTCGAGACTGAAAACGCAGGCTACTATCACAGTGTTACCTCGTGCAAAGTGACACATAAAGAAATGCCTACTACTGAACATGCATCACTTGGATAACGCCTCAACAGTGCGCCTGCTTCATACAGTTGCCGGCAATCCAGTTACCTCATCTTCAACAATGGGCTTTTCGGTGCTACTTCGCTACAGTACTGTAGGATCTCAAAGTTTGGGCATCGGATCTTGAAGTAAATAATGTGCTGTTCAACCGAACCCTTCCTAGTTCTGCCAGCTGAGCACAGGATTGAAACTGCTTAAGCTAGACTGCTTCAAATTATTTGCTAGAATAATAACTGAAATGGGAAACAGATTTTGCATATAATGCAGTCTTTTATCTCACTTTATTTCCTATCAGGAAAGCGTCAAACGAGAGCTCTGTACCTTGTTTTGCACATATGCTTCAGATTTTGGCGCAAAATAATACAGGAATACTTATACAGCAGAGCTGGTTAACGAAATACCTTCTTTCAGATTCCAGACGGAAAAACTGATGAAAATCACTGGCACATATTTCCATTTGGATAGTTTGAATTTTTTTTCAATATTTGGCTTACAAAATGCTTTTACAAATATAAAAATAGCTTTGAGGATAATTATGTCAATTTCAACGGAGTTTCTGCAAATTAAAGATGGTAAAAATCTACTCAAGGTAGAGTAAATGTGAAGTAGACTGTCAAATTCAACAACCTTGTCGACAGAAAATGATACAGCTGCTAAACTTGACTTCAGTGACATTGTGAATAAACCAAAGCAAAGAAATGTGGAGTAAAATTATAATAAGAACACAATGTGTTCTCAGTACTTAATTATAGCTTTCTCGTTTATTTCCTATTATCATTCATACACCGTTAATAATTTAATACGAGCAAATATAATTTATTCTTTACTATACATCATGATAAAATACAGTAGCTGCCACAAAATATAAGACATAGATATCTTTTACTTTCAGTTCTTTTAGAACGTTTGTACAATTTATAATTTATTTATTACAGCGTAAATTTAATTTGTCGTGTGCAGTATTTTTCGCCTACATAGCTCTTTTAAGTAATTTTTTAAGTATTGCTTCATTTTTGTTAAACCTAGCTCACAAATTACAGAATTTCCTGTATCAGCGTACAGGAAATTGCAGAAAGGTAGTTTTTTCTGGGGGTGGGCGCAGGATCAAGGCGGCTGGTCCCAAACATCGTGTAGAAGAGCTAACAGCTGGACAAGGAGGGGAGATAGAGAGAGCAGCGTTCGCTGAAGTATATGAGTCCGCTGGGTCTGCCCGAGGCGATTGCAGTTTTCGAATCCGTTGCTGAGAAGGGAGTACCGGCCTGCTGAAGCTGGCCCTCGGGGTTAGGGGTATAAGGTGGGGCAACGAAAACAGATTCGCACTGTGGAAGGATGCGCTAAGGGGAGGGGTGACTGAGGGGTAGTCCTGGTCCGTCTACTGGTAGCTCAGCGTAACTTCACAACAGTATAACATTTGCAACGCAGCAGTGGAAACTGGGCCCGATTACCCCTGGTCTCTGTTACACGTACTACGCTAAAATAATCATATCGTATTCAAACTGATATAATACTAAAAAAATACGGAGAATAAAATTATATCGCAAAATTTCTGATGGGGCCGGGTCCCTCTGATCCTTCAGCACGAGCCACCCCTTATGTAGCAATACTGTTTTCAAGGTTTTCTTTGAAGCATCTATAAATAATCTCCATTGCTTTCTGTTATATACTTGAGCTCTGATTTTCTTCACTTTTCCGGTCTTGTCTTTGCAGAACACCATTACACCATCTTCAAGAAGAAATTCCACGAAGTCTTTATCACCATTTCTGTGAATTAAATACGATGCATCGTGCGCAGGTACATTACTTTAACTGAGACGTAATCCCAGAAGTTATGCTGCGTTTTTTTTTAGAGTTCCAAGCCTTTCACCAATTCTTTTTGAGTAAGAACTTTTGTGTTACTATCGGTACCACACTTGGAGTAGTGAGATTCACTAGTTTCAAGACTTATCTCCAGTTCAGAGCATTGGAATGTATCCATTGATGTTGGTCGAGAAGGGATCGGCAGCCCTGGCCCATGAGGGACAGATCTAACTGTCGAATTTTTGGATACCAAACTTCGTTCCGTTTCTTTTGTCGTATCCCGCTACTTCCTTCGTACAAAATAAATAAATAAATAAACAGCCATCCACGTGAGTCTTCTGTTCGCGCCATTCCACGGTAAAAGCGAAGTTCGAACACTTCAGTATACCTTAAATCCATACCTTCATTGCTCCACGCGTGTATGAAACCCAGTGTGTGGAGCCAATGACTTGTTCTGATCTGCTTGTTCTGTTCTCCATGCCGAAATAAGCAAATTGTTTTTGTCGACGTTTTATAAGTTCCACAGGTCTAACAAAATGTATGTGGGCTATTGAAAAACTGTCCCCCTGATTTTTTTATCACGGCTTCTATGAAATAACACCACACACAATAAAACGCATAAGCACCTTCTAGCTCTCGTCCTCACTCAGTGTTAATTTCTGTGGTGATAACAGAGCGTCAGCTTTGAAACTCATTCTCACCCTCTACTACACCATCCAAGAAACAAGCAATGTCGCCACATTTGTATAAATTACACTACATAACATAGATTTCACAGCCATTAGTAAATACCAAATGACCCTAGTAAGATGGGAGGAGAGGTGGTGCCAAATTAACAGTGAACATCACTCTTACCAAATTTCGATTTTGGTTTTCCGTGATTTCCCTAAATCGCTTCAGGCAAATTCCAGGATGGTTCCTTTGAAAGGGCACGGCCGACTTCCTTCCCCATCCTTCCCTAATCTGATGATACCAATGACCTTGCTGTTGGTCACTTCCCCCGAATCAACCCACTAACCGTGTAATAGAAGTATCCAGGTACATAATTATGCTCATGTGAATTGCAACTGTCGCTTACAGCGTTACCTACTTTAACAGCCATGACATTGCAAATCTGCTCAAGGTCATGTCATGTCACATAACTCTTTCCATTGCCTAAGAACAATGTCATAAATCCTATAAAGCAATTGTTGTGCATTTTGTGGAGCATCAATCATTAGTATACATCCAACACATAACCTTACAAAGAGAGTAAAGCTCTGTGATAAACACGCTGATGAGAAAAACAATATGCCCATCTGCTTAATACGTTGTTTGTCCTCATTGGAAGCACAGTGCAGCAGCGATCCTGCGTGGCATCGATTCGACAAGTCCTTAGTAGATTTTCAGAGGTATGTGGCACCAAATGCCTACGCTCAGGTCACCCAATTTATGTAGATTACAGGCGGATGGTTTAGGGTGCGGTGGTGGGGCTCAGATTAGGTGAATTTACTGGCCAAGATATCAAAGGTAAGTTCCCTGCTGCGCTCCTCAAAACACTGTAGCACCATTCTGGCAGTTGGGAAACGTGCATTCTGGTGCAGTTTTAATTTATTCAAGATGACGACTCCCCATAGGGGGTGGTTGTAGCAACATCGCACTGATGACATCACCACCCCCACTCCTCCCCCTCTCCTACTTCCTTTCGCCTCCCATACTTGTGAATCGGCAAGAAAAAGATACAGTCTGTGCCGATATGCTGGAGAGAAAGAATGTAAGGTACTGTCCTGGGAATTATATCCATTTATTTATACATGTATTAATTAAATTGCTGGGAAATGTGTTCAACTGATGACGCGTTGCTGTTGTACAGAGAGGAGTTACCTGTAACCATACAACTCAGCACTGTGTCTATAGCCTCCTATATTAGAAATGGAAGGAGTCGATAGGCTGTTCGTGTTTTTTGACGCGGCTGGTCAAGCCACAGTATAGGAGACAACTTCGTTCTATGCCGCTAACCCAGACTAAATGAACCAGAGGTGCTCACCTTGGCGTATGGTGCTCTATTGAGGACCCCTGAAATGGGTATTCTTCCACTTTTAGATCACGTGTATGTATATGTTCACCTTGTTGTGTTTTCTAGTCCATGATACCACTCGAAATTGGTGGGGAACTACCCTACAGCCGCTTCCAAAGGAATTGCCTGCTATAGAGCTACAAGTGTATAGCTGGAGAAGAATGTACATGGTAAGAAGGTATAAGGAAAGAACGTGTAGACAGATACATACTAAAAAAGTATAGAGAAGCAAAGTATCACTGAAGTGTAGGGGGGCAATAAACATTACCACAACTGATTCAAAATGCTTTACTGCCAGAATTTCACATCCAAACTGTCGTGAAAAAACCACCAATCGTAAACAAGCGATTATATTGCTACACGTGCACTGGGCATTGACAAAAATCATTGTAATAACACAACTACCACAAAAACCGACCCCAAAAGATCTCACAGCTGGTGGCAGCTTAGAACCAGTCTTACCTCCCATACTACCTCCAATCTTGCATTCCTCCTATCTCCATGCAGGTAGGGATACCAGTTTTTCAGGACTGTTCTCAGCTGTTGTTGATGGTACTCAAAGAGATTCATCTGTGGGTAGTGCTGTACTGTTCCTGGTATTCGGAAATCAGTCACAAATGGACAGCCGGCTGCAGTGGCCGAGCGGTTCTGGGCGCTTCAGTCTGGAACCGCGCGACTGCTACTGTCGCAGGTTCGAATCCTGCCTCGGGCATGGATTTCTGTGATGTCTTTAGGTTAGTTAGGTTTAAGTAGTTCTAAGTTCTAGGGGACTGATGACATCAGATGTTAAGTCCCATAGTGCTCTGAGCCATTTGAACCATTTGAACCACAAATGGACAAAAGACTCAACAACAGAACCCTTTCTACAAGCTGTGAAACGTATTTCTCGTAAAGACTGCTCCCCCCTCCTCCCTTCACTACTGGAACAATAGCGAAATACCTGGCTATTCGTCACAGGTGAAGAACTGAACACTCAACAGTGGTACCCCACCCTTCCCTTAATTACCCTTCACTCCCCCACCTGCACACAACCCCTCTCCCACTTGCCCTTCTCTCCCCCAGTTGCGAATTGGTTCGAAAAAGACCCAGTCCTGGAAAACTGGTGTCCCTACCTGCTGAGCTGCTGGAGAGGAAAGTCATAAGATATTGTATACTGTGACAGTGCAAACAGTGGACATAGTGCTGAAGTCAATGAAAACTCCAGCTATATAATTATAAACTCAGTCTCCAGGTATGATTCTTATGCTTTCTACAACAGATATTGTACCGACAGACCTCATCTCACATTGCGAAACGGTGTAGTCTTACATTTTTAAAATGAATATTGTGATAGTGCAGATAGTGGGTACAGTACTAAAATCAATGAAATCTCTAACTAAATAAGTGTATACTCACTCTTGTAATATGAACTTACACTTGCTACAATGAATATTGAACCGAGAACATTGAATCTCACGTTGAATATACTACAAAAGAAGCACTTAACACCTTTAAACAATCCTTAAACATATGTTCAGCTAGCAAATTCCTCACGCTATGGTGTGCAGAAGACTTAACCAATAGCGTAATGCCGGTAAGACCAAACAACACAATAACCAATATTGAGTGAATGTTCTGGGATGGTTAGATGTGTTTTTCTTGTACCAGTGTGACTTAGGAGGACAGATAGATAATTCTCTTATAAGTGAGCAACCACTAAAAATAAAAAAATAAAAGAGAGAAAAAACACATTAACACACAATATTAATGACTATGTCACGCTATGAGTGCATTCCAGCTTAGTTCCACAGGAAGACGAAACAGAATAATAACATCATGCAACTACTGAAAAAAGAAACTGCATGAACGGTGTATTATAACCTCGATGTGTGGATACAGACTAAGCAGCTTAGAACCAGACTTACCTTCCCTCATACCTCCTCATCTCTCCCTCTCCTCCACCATAGGTAGGGACACAGGTTTTCCAGCCCTGCTCTGTCCTGTGCCTGATTGTAAACAAGGAGCTCTATCGACTGAAGGTTGTCTGCTTTGGTCGATGTTGGGTTGACAGTGATATACTGTTTCTGGTTTGTAGCTGGACTCTCCCATATGCAGTGATTCTGATTTCCCAGGCCTGTTAGAACCTGTCGCTGATGCTACACAAAGGGATTCATCAGCTAGCGATGCTACGCTTTGGTCGGCATCGTGTTGACGGTCTGCACAAATTGAACGCATTCCTAGGAGATGTCGACCCCTGGAACAACAGTGAAATACTTGAGTGTTCATCACGGATGGGGGCGAACACAACTCCCAGCAGCCTTTCATAGCCGGCGTGCTCTCCTGGACTCCGAGCACTCAAAATTAGTGTATGTGGAAATCTTGTAAATAAATTGTCATGCATGTAGGAATTACATATATTTTAGATGCACAAATGGCAATATGGGAAAGCATCTTTGACGCTAGTTATTCACATCTTAGAAAAGGAAACCACAGTGATTTTTGTACCCTACAGCAAGCTATAATTCGAATCCCCACCCTCCTTGTTACGTCGTAACATCCAAATGAGTAAAACTACAAACTTTTTCTATGATACTGTTGTCGATGACTCCGCGGCAGTTTATGCTGCGGAGCTCTATAACAATCTTTTTCGCTGTATTTTCCTCAATTTTATGTATATTCCAAAAAATGTTCGGAATTTTACTAGGTGTTTCGTAATTTCAACGCATTTTATACACTTAATCGAGTTCCAAATAACAGATCTCGACGACCTGTCTCTTCAACAAAACGTCTCATCCCGTCGATCTCATTATTCTAACAGCTATCTAAAAAGAGCACTAGGTCTCTCAAAGACAACAAGATCTAGACTAGTTTCGTGAGGACGACGGTTCAATCCCGGGTCCGGCCATCCAGATTTAGGTTTTCCGTGATTTCCCTAAATCACTTCAGGCAAATGCCGGGATGGTTCCTTAGAAAGGGCACGGCCGATTTCCTTCCCCATCCTTCCCTAATCCGAGCTTGTGCTCCGTCTCTAATGACCTCGTTGTCGACGGGACGTTAAACAGTAATCTCCTCCTCCTCCTCTAGACTAGTGTACCTGCTAGCGAGAGAGACATTCCTAATTGAAGGCATCAGACTTCGATATATGATGCCACACACCAGGGCTTCCAGAAAACAACTGAAGATCATGGAGGACAAACGAAAAAAAAATGGCTGGAGTTCTATGGCACCGAAGCAATGACGAACCGCTCATGGACAGCACCAAACTTCGAACAGCGACATGTCGTAACTAGACTTTCTATTCACGGCTTTCATCACCTAATCTGCAAAAACAAAACTTATCACGACCCAACCACAACATGTGTATGTGAACTGTCTAACGAAGCCTGTGAACGATATCACATAGAACTGTGCAGTAAAACAGTGAAATCGATAAATGAATATGCAAAAATGTAAAATGTAAATGTAAAATGTTAAGCAAAGTAACTGTATATGGCTATTTGGCTGCAATTTTATTAAATATTATTCTAGCAGCTAATGAAATTGCTGTGTGGTTCTCAATTTCTTAATCATTGCTAAACCACCCCACCATTACTTTGTGAATGCTGTATAAATGTTGACATATAGTGAATCATGTTTCACTGCCCACATAACATGACACTGTTTCGTAGTGTGAGAAATTGCCAGCAGCAGAGAGTAGGTGCAAAAACTACGTTCCTTAGTTGAAACACTTTATAAATTCGGTAGGATTCTATTACGATTGCCCATTACTCCCAATGTGGATGGAAGTCACAAGGTATTCTCGCATTCGTAGGATAAAATCGGGGATTCATACATCTCATCAAAACCTTTGATGACTATCACCCCAACAAACGGATGATATCCATAATGGCACTCTGTCCTCTATTTCGAAACAAGCTTCCCCTTCATTGGACTTGTTGGGTAAGGAACCTGAGCGAATCTCTAGAGGGGCTCTCTCTGTGTATTTTGTATCTCATCGTCTGTCCTTAACCAATCCTCCCTGCAACATCAGCTCCGATGTAGTTTGGAACTGACCAGAAGTCGGTGAGCAGTATGCAAGCTACATTCGGTGTCTCGTGAAGGAACAGAATGAGTCGAGCTCCACATAATAAATACACTCCGATATTTTGCTTTCGAAAAGAGAGTAATACATAATGCAGACTTTTTCAACAAGTCAACACTAGTGATATAGACCGGTATTCGCATTCCGATACCGTATCTGCCATTCTGCGAAGACTGTTCCGTACCAATCTTACTCGTGACAATCATTTCAGTAGACACGCTCTCTCTAGATGCGTGCGTGCTGAGGAGGTTAGCATCCTTTATTGGTATATTATATACGAGCCTGATACATTTGAGGGTATTCTGATGATGTAACAGACAGTTAAGAATAAGAAGAGAAGTGTGGTTTATGCATGATGGAGCTCCAGAAACATTTTACGTAAATCATTTGTGCTATAAATTCTGAAGACCTGTTCTAGAGCTTGGAGTCCACCCCTAGACGGTATTGGAAAGAGAGAAATGATTGTAGAACATAAACACATGCTCCTAAGGGTACACGGTTCTGCACTTAAACATGCTATACTGTTAAAGCAGTGTTGTTTCTGATATAATAGTCAAGGAATGCATCGCTGTTATTACTCCAATGAAGGAATTATATTTCCAACATCTGACATACATTCACGCTACAAGTTTTCTATCCCATTCACTATGGTGACAAACTTTAAGATTATGAAACTACTACCATCTACACCAAAGAAAAATATTACAGATTCTTTGTGATACGTGCACTATATATGTTTCCAGATGTGTATAGCACCCACTGTTCATGTCTGATTACAGTTCAGCAACTATGCAATACTCACATCAGTTCTATATAATGATAGTCATCAAAGATGCAAGCCATTACATGCTTCAACTATAAATATATGTCCGAGTGATGCTAAATGGCCTCATTTCTACACAAAGGAAAGTATTATCTTCTCAATGGCCTTCAAGTCTTGAGCTACACCATTACTTTTTATATGTGAATTAGTGAATTTACTCATGGCCCTTTTGTTGCCAGTGCCTGTTGTCACTTTCAGAACTCAAATTAATAATCAAATTAATTAATTCAATAAGATTCAACCTGAAATTTCTGGTGTATCCATGTACCATCACAATAAAATAATAACGTTGAATAGCCGAGGGAGTACGAATGAGATCAGTGGTGTATTTAAGTTTACAGAACAGTGACAAGTTTTATTAATCCTTTTATAGCAAAAACTAACTGAAAAGTCTTACACAAAAATGGCAAACACAAATCAGAAAAAAAATGCTGCTTGATCGGGAAAGCATACGTTGTGGTGGAAGTTATACAAATTTTCCCATGAATTAATTCCCTTTACCACACAATTTGACCTTGTTTACATGAATCCATTGCGTGAACCAACTCTGTTCAAATGGAATCAACAACGACCAAGTATACCACAACTATGGTGCACCTGAGCACAGGGAGCTGTAAATATCATTTAACAACGCTACGCTGGTGCTGTAGTATTTACCCTTTCACTTTGATTCAGGCAGCAGCAGAAAACGGCGCGTTGTGGGCGAGCAGCAGTGTGCTGCGGCAGCTGTAATGTTCTGACGCGTCCATGAAATTTTCCAAACAATGCAGTCTGACGTGATTATCAGACCCCTGAAATTTTGGCAGATTTCAGTGTGATGTGCAGCTGTTTGATGGTCTGGCCAAACTAATTTGACTCAGAGGCACGTCGGTGCATGCTGGAATTGTCAAAGTCAGGATCAATAAGTTCACCTTCGTGACATGGTGTATATCCGAGATGATATACAATTCTACTGTCAACAGTTGGAAACTACCACTGGCTCTTAGTCCACCACAAAATACGGACCACAAGTCTCACTCACTAAGGAAAGACCTGAAGTTCTCCACAAGGGGAGGACCAGAAGCCAAAGAAAGCAAAGAATCACAACCATTTCCACCAAGCCTCGGTAAGAGAGCCGAATTAGCAAAAACGAAACCGTCCTCACATTGCACAAACCAATCGAACTATCCTCTACTCATTGAATCTCCCCTCTAGACTGTTCTGTTGCTCTGGTAGCCAATCTCGGCACAGGACTCAAGGTTTCCACTCTGGAGGAGCAAGGCCGGCCGGTGTGGCCGAGCTGTTCTAGGCGCTTCAGTCAGGAACCGCGCGACCGCTACGGTCGCAGGTTCAAATCCTGCCTCGGGCATGGCTGTGTAGGATGTCCTTAGGTTAGTTAGGTTTAAGTAGTTCTAAGTTCTATGGGACTGATGACCTCATATGTTAAGTCCCATAGTGCTCAGAGCCATTTGAACCATTTTCTGGGGGAGCAAACCACCACTTTGAGTGTCCTGAGAGGAGCCTATCAGCGACGCCAAATCTCTCTTGTCTGACTAGGGTGGCAAATGTTTATCCAAGAAAAATTTATCTAGATAGGACCACAGTCTATCATTTACAGATAGATCTTTCCGGGCCGACCATTTCCAATTTCTGAAAGAGGGTTGTTACCTTTCCCAGACAGTCGTGTTCATGAAATATATCTTTTGCTGCGACTTCCTGGCATCATGGAGGTTACAGTCTTGCTGCACTAAATATGTACACCAGCCACTCTGTCCATATCGTCCCAGTTTCTAATATGAAGTGCACAGAGTTTTATGACCTTCCCACCAATTGCACAAAGGCTCCGTTTAGAGCAGTCTCTCTTAATGGCTTCCCCCACCCACCTTCCGACAACTGGCCACCTTCACGATGGATTGCTACCTGGCTCACGTAAGATATTTTGTGCACCAGTGCCCTTTGAGTTGCTCTAAGTGGAAGAAGGAGAGAACTTTGGTCAAAAGTCCCTGTGCATGTACAATCCACTGAGCGCTGCTTCCTCGAATTAGTCACATGTTTAGGTCGCTGCACTCAGCATTTATGGCCACTAATTCATCTCTTTCCCTGTTCTCAATCATCTCCAGTATGGCCCCTCAGATACAAGTTCTCTACAGTTTATACATACAGTTATAAGAATATTTTCCCCACACTTCCTCCATGTACAAAAGTGATAAACCACACATATCAAATGTAGAACTGGGGAACTCTGAAATCATGACCTAAAATATGACTGTTAATCTGACTGACAGTGTTGTTAAAGTGGGAGAGTGGTGTGTCACCTCTCAATGGAAAATGCATGAAACAACGACATCTTATGAAGAAACAGACAAACGCATGACAGCGGTGTTTGACATGTGAAGTTACATACCATGTTGTTCTAACTCTGCGAACAGAACTCAGTCTCCACCACACATGACACCTGTCAAGCAAATGTATACACAGTGATTGCAGTACCTGAAAAACCACTGTCACTGACTTAGAATCACTGCAGGTATGAAACTGAAGACTCGATCTTTGTCCAAGACGTGGCAGGGAAGCTGTTGGAAGTGGCCGGCGGCAATGGATTGACCAGCGCTGTCTCGGTGAGTAGAAACCGTTCACAGTGACGTCAACAACTGCTGGTCACGGTGACCGCTCCCCTTGTGATTGCAATTCCTGCAGCTGTCTCTGCTCACTGCGTGATGTAGACAAGAGCCATAGCATACTTTTGGCCATTCTTCTCCTGGGGAGTTTCCTTTGGGCGATCTGGGACATGTATTTCGCTATTGTTCCAGGGATCAGGATTTCCTAGAAATATGTACCAGTTCTGCAGACCTCATTGCCAGTACAACGGCGACCAAAGCCTAGCATCGCCAGCATATCGATCTCTTAGTGTGCCATCAGTCCCAGCTGCAGACAGTAAACAGTATATAATTTTCAGCCCAATATGGACCAAAGGAGAGCATCTGTAGTGGACAGAGCTCTTTGTGTACTATCAACAAGAGGACAGAACAGGGCTCTAAAACACGTATCCATACCTAAAGGTTGAGGAGAAGGAGGGATAATGTGAGGTAGGAAGGAAGGTGAGACTGATTCTAAGCTACTTATTCTGTATCCACACATCGAGGTGAAGACGCATGTACTGTTCTGGTGGAGGGTTTCCTTTCTCGATAGTTGTGTGAACGTAGTATACTGTTTTGTCTTCTTATAGCACCGAAGGTGTGAGGCACATGTAGCATAACACAGTCATTGCTACTGCATTGTTCTCTTTTTAATATCTGCTCACTATAAGAGGATTACATAACTCACTAGAATGAATATCAAATGCAGATGAAGATGAAATGGGAGATATGATACTGCATGAATAATTTCATAGAGCACTGAAAGGCCTAGGTCGAAACAAGGGCCCGGGAGTAGACAACATTCCATTAGAACTACTAATAGCCTTGGGAGAGCCAGCCCTGACTAAACTCTACCCTCTGGTGAGTAAGATGTATGAGGCAGGCGAAATACCCTCAGAATTCAAGAATAATATAATAATTCCAATCCCAAAGAACGCAGGTGCTGACAGGTGTGAAAATTACCGAACTATTACCTTAATAAGTCATGGCTGCAAAATAATGACACGAATTATTTACAGACGAATGGAAAAACTGGTAGAAACCGATCTTGAGGAAGATCAGTTCGGATTCTACAGAAGTGTTGCGACACGTGAGGCAATACTGACCCGACTTATCTTAGAAGACAGATTAAGGAAAGACAAACCTACGTTTCTAGCATTTGTAGATTTAGAGAAAGCTTTTGACAATGTTGACTGGAATACTCTCTTTGAAATGCTGAAGGTGGCAGGTGTCAAATACAGGGAGCGAAAGGCTATTTACAATTTGTGCAGAAACCAGATGGCAGTTATAAGAGTGGAAGGGCATGAACGGGAAGCAGTGGTTGGGAAGAGAGTGAGACACGGTTGTAGCCTATCCCTGATGTTATTCAATCTGTATACTGAGCAAGCAGTAAAGGAAACAAAAGAAAAATTTGGAGTAGGAATTAAAATCCATGGAGATGAAATAAAAAGTTTGAAGATCGCTGATGACATTGTAATTCAGTCAGAGAAGGTGAGGAGGAAGTCTTATCTAAATGTATTTGTGTGGAGTGTAGCCATGTATGGATGTGAAACACTGACAATGAATAGTTTAGACGAGAAGAGAATAGAAGCTTTCGAAATGCGGTGCTACAGAAAAATGCTGAAGATTAGATGGGTAGATCACGTAACTAATGAGGAGGTACTGAAAAGAATTGAGGAGAAGAGGAATTTGCGTCACAGCTTGACCAGAAGAAGGGATCGGTTTGTAGGACATGTTTTGAGGTATCAAGGTATCACCAATTTAGTATTGGAGGACAGCATGGAGGGTAAAAATTGTAGAGGGGGACCAAGAGATGAATACACTAAACAGATTCAGAAGGATGTAGGGTGCAGTAGTTACTTGGAGATGAAGAAGCTTGCACAGAATAGAGTAGCTTGGAGAGCTGCATCAAACCAGTCTCTGGACTTAAGATCACAACAACACACCTCTCCTCCTAAGACATACTGGTACCACTCACAAGAAAAACATGTCTGTCCATCCCAGAACGTTAGCATAATATTTGATATCATGATGTTGTTTGGTCCTACCAGCATTATGTTATTGGTGAAGTCTTTTACTCACCATAGTGTGTGCAGCTTGCTAGATGAATGTATGTTTAAGGACTGTTGGATGGCGTTAAGTTCTTATTTTGAAGTATACTCAATGCCAGATTCAATGTTCTCGGTTCAATATTCGTTGTAGCTAGCGTATGTTCATATCACAAGAGTGAGTTTATACTTATTTAGCTGGAGACTTCATTGATTTTAGTACTACATCCACCATTTGCACTGTCATTGTATTCGTTTTAAAAGTGTAAGACTACACCTTCTACATGATGTAAGATGAGGTCTGTCGGTTCAATTTTCGTTGTTCTGAGAAATACGTTTAATGGCTTCCATGAAGCGACCTGTTCTCGAAGCTTTTGTCCATCTGCGACTGATTTCTGCAGATTGTAAACAGTATATCACCATCAGTGATAGTTAAGAACAGGCCTGGAAAACTGATATCCCTACCTACGGGGGCAGGAGAGGGAGGGAGGAAGGGAGTTAGTATGGGAGAGAACACTGGTTCTAAGCTGCTTAAGCTGTATCCACATATCAAGGTGAACATGTGCAAACCTAAAACATCGACTGCGTACCGACCAGCGCAGCAATGCAAAACGGCATCGAAAAGGTGCTAACCCATATGCCAATGGAAAGACGATTAAAGTACAGAGTTTAAAGCTTCAAGAATATCCTTTTTTTGTCCTAGATATGCTGGGTGGAGGCATTCGGTGACAATGTCGTGACAATATGGTGACGACGTTTTGCCGAAATCGGTGATTCGATTCCTCCTCACTTGTATAATGAGTCATGGGGTGATGTCATGTTACGTTCTTATTCAATTGCGGTTTTCCAGACTTGGCGACGCAGTGCTATTTCCTGGTAGTGGAGAAGCGAGCTCTATTATGGGTGAAGCCTGAGCCGCTTTCAGGGCTTTCCGACGTTATTTCCACATGTCATTAATTTCAAAATTGTCCCTCAAAAGTAGTTCTGCTAATGGTAGTGGGAGAGATCTAAATTTAGCCTCTGCAGAGCAGCACCAGCCGGCCGGTGTGGCCGTGCGGTTCTAGGCGCTTCAGTCTAGAACCGCGTGACCGCTACGGTCGCAGGTTCGAATCTTGCCTCGGGCATGGGTGTGTGTGATGTCCTTAGGTTAGTTAGGTTTAAGTAGTTCTAAGTTCTAGGGGACAGATGTCCACAGATGTTAAGTCCCATAGTGCTCAGAGCCATTTGAACCATTTGAGAGCGGCACCAGCCACGTCACTGTGCAGCGGAAGGTGAGGATTAGCCAAAATTGTTATATTCCTTAACTAACCTTTCAAGTCTACGAATATGAGGAGAAATGTGGTTCGAAACAGGAAGCCAAAGGAGGTAGTACTTGTTGAGTAAACCACCTCTAAAGTTTCATTGCGTGCAGTTGACACAAAATTGTCGGGATCGACAGACAATAGAAAATTAGGCATTTTACATCTTCATATATGGCGTCTGCAAACACATATTTTCGTACAATTCGGCGAATGAAACTTTTTCGATTGCCGCTTATGTAACCACAGCGTAATGGCCCTTGAACGAGAGCTCCGCCGGCTTATCGACCAAGGCATCAGTCTGGTAAGCAGAGAACCTGTGTTAATAAATTAAGTAAGTCAATAAGGAGTAATTACAAGATAGGCAAACAAATATCTCGAACTTCTTGGCTTACTAAGAAATTAAAGATTTAATCCTATTCGCTTTACAGTGGCCCTTTGACTTTCCCCGTTGCATGTCGTCAATTTCCTTTGAGCAGTTAGATGGATGGTACTTGTCTTTAAGCAGTTGGAGCAAATATAATGGTGGAACTAAGAACATCTAAAGAATGCAAACTTGGCGCAACTACATGTTTCCCTCCGAAGATTTGGCGAGCAGCAGTCTTGGTCTACGTTTAAAAATATTTCTCATTCTGGAGTTCATTTTGATGTATACCACGCATAGGATAATATTGCCTGCAAAATTGATGCTGAAAATTGATCATGAATTATGCTGTGAATCGTTTTGCATACACGCATTCGTGCAATTCCTGCTGCATTTGCAGAAGCAGATTTCGATTTTGAATTCTCGAAATAAAGTTTTTATCTTGGTGATAAAATACATATCACATGGCTGGCACACAGATGTGCAGATTTGTGGTATTACTTCTACCGTGTAAGTCGGTTGATACTCGTCATGGAAGCTTCAAAAGAAGAGCGAAGGGGCTTGGTGTGTTTCCTGACAGCGAGGAAGGATGCAAGGAACTGAAAATCATTGAAGACTGGCGCAAGTGTACGAAGAACACTCCACGTCCGTTGCAAGGGTCAATGTGTGGCATAAGGAACATCAAGGAAGGACGTATTACCATTGTTGTAGCCATTGCCTCAGAAGACAAATTGAACATCGGAATTGCAGCGGACATGCTACACTTGAGTAAAAGAAGGGATCGGTTGGTAGGACACATCATAAGTCATCGAAGTAATGGAAGTCTGTGTGTCTGGGGGGACAGGGTTTAAAATTATAGCGAGAGACCTAGGCTTCATTACAGTGAACAAGTTCAAATAGATGTAGGTTGCGGTAGTTATGCAGATATGAAAATCTTGCACAGGATAGACTAGCATGGAGAGCTGCATATAAACGAGTCTTCGGACTCAAGACCACGACCACAACTAGAACAACAAAAATATTGCGCACCACTAATTAAATGTATCACCGTTGTACATAAATTGCAACTTGTATAAAATTTCTCAGTACCAGAGTTAATCTGCTTCATAAATGATTAATTGAAAGTAAAATGAAAAGGGCTATCAATAAGTGTTGAGAACAGACTCCTTTCCAAAAATTACATTACGTGACAACAAAATCTGTTACATGCTGTTCAAAATAAGATAGGATTTTCTGACAGGAAATTACATGTCATATCTGTTTCCCGTTTCACTTATTACTCTATCAAATAACTTGAAGCACTCTAACTTAAACAGTTCACTTCAGCTAAAAATGTTCAAATCTGTTTGAATTTCAAAGGGACCAAACTACTGAGGTCATCAGTTGGCAGAGTTACACAATACTTAAACTAAATTAAACTAACTTATGCTAAGAACAACACACACACTCATGCCCAAAGGAGGACTCGAACCTCCGGCGGGAGGAACAGCGCAATCCGTGACATGGCGCCTCAAACCGGGCGGGCACACCGCGTGGCTCACTTTAGCCCTCAATTAGCAGAATTCGACAAGAACCGTAAGCCTTCGGTCAAATAACTTATTTGCTTCAGCACCCACTCGCCAACCTTTGGAATCCTACAATACCGCAGTGGAGTTGCAGCAAAAACTCCATTTGAACATGAGCTGTGTAGGCGGCAGTTGTATGAACTATACGCAACGTTGACACATAGCTGTTGTGACGCCTATTCTGTAGTATACGAAATGACACCGCGACAACAGCGTTATATTACAGTCTCTGGTCAAAGGAAAGGCTTCTTCTCTTGACAGACCGAAAATTTTAACACATGGGGCAGGTGCACTCTCCCGGGTGTTATATCCTTTTTGTTCGCCTCTTCTGTGCCTCCACCCTTGGCGGAGGCCTATCTCACCATAGCCTTAGTATGGCCCCACATCCTTGATATATTCTAAGCTACCAGAACATAAGATGTCATTCTTAACGGAGAAGAATCTTGAGACGTGAAAGTAACTTTGAGGATACCACAAGGAAGTCTTATACGATTATCAGTTCTCATAATATGGCCTAGCATATAACGTTGGAAGGTCCATGATGCTTTTCGCGGATGTTACTGTTGTAAACAGGTACGTCTCAACGCTAAAATGTTGTAAAGAAATGTGTTGCACATAAACAGTCAGAGAGGGCTATTATTATATGGTTGTTCGATTGCGGAACAATCACATCCATTAAATATTTTGGAGTATGCGTGTGGAGCGATTAAAAGTGGAACGACAACGTGAAACAGCTGGTCGTAGGCAAGACAGACGTCAGACTGACATTCGTGGTAGTATCATAAGGAAGAGTAGCATGTCCGCGAATGAGGACCTGTAACAGATATTATTGATAGAGAAAACAGAATGTCCGCATAAGAGCAGCACGTATCGTTACAGGTTCACTTAGCAAGCACAAAAACGTCACAGAGATACTCAGCCAACTTCAGAAGCAGACGCTACATGAGAGGTGTTCTGCACCACGTTGTGTTTTACTGTTGAAACTGCGACAGGAAAAGGGAAAGGGGGGGGGGGGGTGGAGGGAAGCGAGAAAGGACCAGCGATATACAAAGTACCCTCCACCACACACCATAAGCTGGCATGGTGAGAATATTGTACATGCCGAAGTAATATGTCTACCAACTCTTTGATCCACTTTGACATTGCATTGTGGTTCCCTATATGCAGGAGTAGGGAAATGACATCGTCAGGGGCGTCATCGCTCTTGTCAGTGACATCATCATTATACCGCAGATTTTTCAGCTGTAAAAGGTGCATTTTAGGCTCCTAATGTAGGCTCTTTCAGTACCTCGTATAGGTTATAAAAAACCTAAAATAAGCCCCAAAAAGTATTATGCAGAACTAAATATAATGTAAAATACACAGTGTTGACAAATGAGAATATATTATTTATTAAAAGCGAGGAAAATGAAAATATGCACAATTGCACAACACAGCAAACATTATACCACTTTGATGCTAAAACTGATCCCAAACCTTTTCAGTTTTTCCCATATAAAAATAAAGTATAAAACACATACAGTCATATGTTTAAATACGTGTAATGTTTAGTATAATAAATCACGGATAAACCTGTGGTTTCAAACATTCAGAATATAGTTGGCTTCTCAGTAAATAACTAAGACCTTATTTAGATTTTCCAGAGAAACACTATGGTGCTCCTCAGCCAGTATTCCACTCTGATAACTGTATAGTCATTCAAAGAAGCCCTATGGTCAGTAGCGCGTCAATGTCCAGATCATGCAATACTGGTTGGAGGCGACTTTAACCTTCCGAGCACAGACTGTGAAGTCTATGGATTCTTTTCAAGGGATACGGACAAACAGTCGTGAGAAATATTTTTGAACGTGTTTTCTGAAACCTGCCTTGAGCAGCTAGTCCAGCAGCCTGCGCTCAGTGGACATGTCGTAGACTTTGTAGCTACATATACAACAGAACTGCAGCACTCTCGGTTCAGAAGAGAACACATTAAGTCACACCCCTTCATCTTCTTATCTCCAGCCACTGAAGATGATGGAAATCGAGCAAATGCGTGTGATTTATACCCAACCCCGCTTCTTTTGCCAACCAGTAAGAGTATACTGGAAAAATGGTGTCAACTTACATTATTTATGTACAGATCCACAATGTGCTATACAATCCCCCTCCCCCTTTTCATCTTCTCATCAATAAAATAGCAAAGCATTAAAAATCCGAGATAATGGAAATAGACCAATAATGTGATTTATATGCCATACGACCTCCAGTAAAAGCTAAATGGTAAACACGAAACGCTAAATGGTAAATACTCAACATATAATGGTAAATGGTAAATGCTAAATGGGTAATGCATATCACTTAATGATTGCTGACTTCACCGACATTGATCACTGACATCATTGACCGCTGATCATCTTTGATCACTGATCAATTACTGTCACTTATCACTCATTGTCATTGACCACTGAGCATCACTGATTGCGTCTGCCCCCAGAAGTAGCCGTCACGGAAGCTCAGCATGTTGGTTCAGAGAGCTGGCTGCTCTCTGTAATTAAAAAAAACTAAGTAAAAGGATCAACAATGAACTTCAACGAATTTCATGTGACGTCCCCTACGAGCAAATGCAACGAACAATGACCAACAAAATGAGAAAAAAAGTAGCTGAGAGGTCAGCGCGAGAGAATGCTAATCCTAGGGGCCCGGGTTCGATTCCCGCCTAAGTCGGAGATTTTGTCCGCTCAGGGACTGGGTGTTGTGTTGTCCTAATCAATATCATTTCATATCCATCGACGCGCAAGTTGCCGAAGTGGCGTCAAATCGAAAGACTTGCACCTGGTGAACGGTCTACACGATGAGAGGCTCTAATCACACAACATTTATTTTTATCGCTGATTGCTAACCATCATTGATCACTGATGATATGTATGACATTATTTTCATTTTGCAATAATAAGATCAAACAAAAGTTGGCTGGTCGAGGAATGGTTATAAACTATTCTCTGTCTGCCTACAATTTTTATTATAGCCTAACGGCTAATGCATAACTCCTTCTGGCAACAACATTATTACACACTACAGAGGGATTACAGTTTCTCTCCATCCAGTAACTGACATACATGTGGTGTGAGAATACTGTTTAAAACCCACTAGCACCTAATGTTTAATGGCTAATGCATGATGCATAATGCTTCATGGCAACAACATTATAATATAGTTTTCCCTCTCCAGTAGCTGTCATCCATCTGTTGTTAGAATACTGTTTCAGATCCAGTAACACCTAATGCTTAATGGCTAACACATAAGTCACTATGCCACCAGGTAAGAATCTTATAATGTACAGATTTCCCCCTTTAGCAAGTGACATGAACGTGGTGTCAGAATACTGTTAAAGATACAGTAGTGCCTGATGCTTAAGTGCTAACACATAATATATATTGTATGATACATAAATGCATAATGCTGAACTTCTGAGACACATAATTCCGTGCACAAACGTACTTCTTGTTTAATATTAAAAACTGATTCCTAGGTCAAACATATGAATAATAACGTTCCATGAGAAAGGTGTTATTCACAGAAACATTCTTCGTGTAAAACGCATTAGATTCTTGCAAGAGTGACCACTGATGTCTGCGTTATTCTCTGTTAACGACGTAACTGGATGTTAAGCCCCTCTTATACTATATGGAGAAAATCAGAGAGAGGCTGTTTCATGTCCTATCCCATGAACCTGACTACATATATATGCACTACATTCTCTATCATGGTAATTAATGACACAGTGTGTGACAAGATCATATGTGACAACAAAGATGGACTTAAATTTAAACATTCTGACGACCATGTCAGATCATGTGGGGCTTGGATTAAGAAGTGTCAGAGTGTTTGAGCTACCATTTGAGGTTCTGGGTGACATTGTGGTTACTGCACCACAGCCCTATGGTAGGGTGCTCAGTCATGTAGCAGAAAACAGACAACCCTTACGATGTACCCTGTACTTAATGGGCTGCGACAAACATGGACTGAGTGAACTAAACATGTGCCATGGTATCTCAGAACTGGAAGCTGCAGAGTGATAGTTATTTACAATGGAAGATCAGCCAGAAACATGCTCAGGTTGTGGTCAGGAAGGCAATGTCCACTCTCTGCCTGTCTGCAATAGACAACTATACAAGTGCCGAAAGATGAAGCTGTAGCAACACTTACGGCAACCTCCCTCGCTCTCACTTATGCAAATACCCGGCCGGAGTGGCCGTGCAGTTCTAGGCACTACAGTCTGGAACCGCGTGACCGCTATGGTCGCAGGTTCGAATCCTGCCTCGGGCATGGATGTGTGTAATGTCCTTAGGTTAGTTAGGTTTAAGTAGTTTAAGTTCTAGGGGACTGATGACCACAGCAGTTCAGTCCCATAGTGCTGAGAACCATTTGAACTTATTCAAATATGTTCCAGAAGGATGCTCCACTGACCAATAATCTCACCCAGCAGCTGGACAGTCCCATTGGAAAGACGGGGCCAAGAAGTAATGACACAAGTATGATGATGGCGATGCTCCCCACCGAGCAACAGTGACCAATGCATTCAACGTAGAGGTGAGAAGAGAAAACGGACATGGCAGCCTTCGTTTCAGTCTACCACGGTGACAAATATGCATATCCGCATTTGGATATAGAAACACACATACTTAGGAAACTATCCTTGAAAGGGCGCAAGAAATGATACCTCATAAACTCAGACGACTCCTTTATATGCAAGAAGTCAACCACCAAGAAAAGACCAATGAAGACAGCCACCTTGCCTCGCACACAGAACACCACCATCTCGACAGTCCTATATGCCAAGAACGACCTGCATGACAGCGCAGAGCTACCAGCAGTCCACTGCTAAGCCAAGGTATAGAAGAGGCGACAAGGAGAGACGGTGTTGGAAAAAACAAACTGATAGAAATATTGTCTGAAGGAAACTGAGCTGATTACTGTGATGGTGTTCATTCTAAGGTCGCAACAGGTGACTCAACGAGGGTGGCCACCTCAAAAGTTAACAATACAACCAACGGCGAGGGACAGGATGGAGCCACGTGAAGTGTCAGTATAATGTCAAATGGCATAAGGTCCTATGGGCGATACACATGGGATAGAACAAAGGCAAGTGTATCAGCTTGTCTCTATCAGTACCAATACCATACAGACGCAAATAAGATGTCTGCACTCAAAGCTATACTGCAGGTGGTAGACATCCATGTATTCCTCCTACAACAAGAATAAATTGATAAATTTTCTGACATGTATGGATAGGAAAACCGACAGATCTCATGCCTCTGAAACTGGCAGAAACATAAGTATACTTCTCAGATAAGGCATCACAGCAGCGGATGTACTGTACTTACCATCGGTATGGGGATTAGGAATGATGTTGCTTATTTACGACTCAGCAAGATCTATTCATTCTCCAGTACTGAGAGGAGGCTAGAGGATTCCTGCGTCTTTGCACAGGAAGTTGCGCCGCTCTTCCAAGGTCGACATGATCATTTTATTCTATGTGGCGATTTTAATTGTCTAGTTAGTGAGAAAGATCAATTTCCTCGATATACACCATGTCAAAAACGATGAATGTTGGTGCAGAATATACATTTAGTTGACACCTCGAAGTATGTCCATGGTCTTTGTCATGGACACATAGTTTTAAATTTCTATCAATTCTTGCTCAAAGAACATTCTAGAGAATACAATCTAATATCACAGAATTCTTATTTTTTAATTTAGAAACTTTTAAACCCAATAAATTTTGTTCTTTATAAACAACAACCATCAAACCTCATTTGCCTATATTGAAAACACCAAATTCCATTTTCTTATTTAAAAATTTTCAAATCTAATAAATTTTGTTCTTTATAAGTAAGAGCCACCAAATCTCATATGCATATATTGAAAAAAACCGAACTCCCACTGTCTCAATTAAAAATTTATAAATCTAATAAATTTTATACCCTATAAATAAGAACTAACATAGGCAGTTAATGTTTAAATAAAATAACAAATCTAATTTCATTCTATTTAGATACAATGCAAACAAAATGGACAACCAAGTTGAGTTATTTAAGAATATCAGTATTATAGTAAAGGGGAGTATGGATTAAGCTGAAAGATTTAAAAAAATATTGTTTTGAAACATGTTGTCAAAATGTAAATACCCATCATCTGTCGGAATTTATTGATTATTTTAATAGGAAAGAAATGAAAAAAGAAATAAAGATGACAGAATTAAAATACAAAAATATAAAAAATCCTTGATAACTGATAAAACAGAAATTTTAAAGAATTATTCCAAACTTAATAAACAAAAATTAATCGATCTCATTGTAAATCATGCTGAAAATATAAATAACAATGATAACATTAATGAATTAAATAAAAAGTCTTTAAATGAACATTATGAAATGAGTAAAAAAAGTATTCTAAGCTTTGAAAAATACAATTAATTGACCTTATAAAAAATCTTATGGTAAAATTAGTAACAATAAGGATTTCAGTAAAAAATCTTTCAGTGGTCTTCGTAAAATACGTAAAAGGAAAAATTTAGATAATTATTCTAATCTTAAACAACAACAATGAATCAATCTTATAAATAGATCTGAAAACAAAATAAAGAGAATTATTTTCAAAAATGTATAGGAGATAAATGCCAAGAAATTAAACAAAAAATTATCAGAAAAATTTACCAGTTTCAATTTTCAGGATGACAAAGATTTTTTCAAATCACTTAAAACAATTTATAGGAAAGTTTCAGCTTTTAAATAAAGAATAATATAATGGAATTAATAATAATGATATTGTTAACCACAAAATTTTTTAATCAAATTAAAGAAGATAAAATTACCAAATTAGAGACTATTTTAATAGAAATAAATGCAAATAAAGTAAATATGTAATTTTATTGTAATTTTAAAAGACAATATGAAATACAAGGATTTAATTATAAAACAACATATCAAGTTTTATTTAGAACAACACATTTAGAAGATTATTATCAAAAATCAATGAATAACCCATTAACTGTAATGAAAGGAAATCAAAAGTAGAAGTCTGCTTGGTCTTCATCTGCATTATATCCTTCAGATAAAAATGCAGCAACAATTGATAGTTAGAAAAATATTGGCTTAGATTTAGATGAAGTTTTTGAAAAAGAGAAAGTTAATTTTCCTGTTCAGTTAACAGATATTCCAAAATTTGATAAGAAATGAAATATTTTTTAATGCTTATAAATATGAAAACAATAAAGAAAGAGAAAAACATTATTGTATATCCTCTTTACCATACACGAAATAAACAAGAAAAATTGGTTAATCTCCATCTAACTGGAGAAAAAAATAATAATAATTCACATCATTGTTGGTTCAGAAAATCTATCTACATTGGTTAGTTCACAAGAAATCATAATAGATCATAAAATTAATGTTTGTGATCGATGATTAAGATATGCCGATCGGTTCTAGGCGCTACAGTCTGGAACCGCGCGACCGCTACGATCGCAGGTTCGAATCCTGCCTCGGGCATGGATGTGTGTGATGTCGTTAGGTTTCAGTAGTTCTAAGTTCTAGGGGACTGATGACCTCAGATGTTAAGTCCCATTGTGCTCAGAGCCATTTGATTAAGATATTTTTATTCACAAGAAAAGTTAGACATTTATGAAAACAAATGTAAAGAACAGAAATAAGTGAAAATAGCTATGCCTTTTAAAGGTCAAAAAACTGAATTAAAATTTATGGTCAATCATTAACGGAACCTTTTGTAATTTATTCCTATTTCGAATATTTATTAAAAGATATTAAAATTCTCAAACAAATCCTGAAAATCTCATAATAACAAATATTAAAAACATTTACCAATTTCATTCAGAGGCCAGCTTTGATGTGACTGACCGGAGAAATACTGATGCCCAGAGTCCTCGCAGTGGCACGTGCACCAGCTATGAGTGGTGAGGCTTCTTGTGGCAAGGCGTGCCAGCGACTTTGAGGAACGATGAAGTTCTTGCAGGGGATGTCAGCTCTCATAGGTGGAACTGGCCCCTTCAAGTGAAGGCGCATGGAATGGGGATGTCCACACTAGCACAGGAAGGCTAGTGGCTACACTATCCTAGTATCAAAAGGCTGTCCTCAGGGCAGACGTCTGTTGTGGCTAGGATGATCCGGAAAGCAGCTCAACACAACAAGGCACCAAGTCCAAGGAGGTGGACTCACAACCTGCAGTTGGACCAGTGGTGGCGAAGGCCTGAACTCATGGTGGTGGCTTGCAGAAATATATCGCCCCACTGCCTGGTGTAGCCCTCTCATCGTGGCTTCTTCTGCTAGGCTGGAACATTTTTGGCTAGGCATGACGGTTATTTATACTGGTCAGGAGCTCGTTTTTTGCAGCGATGTACCACTTCTAATGACATATGGCAAATCATATTTGTCAGTGAAAGATGTAGAAACCAGCTAACCAGTACGAAGCAGATATGTCATTCCGCTGTGTCGTCGGTATCATTACGCTAAGAGTGAAAAGACTCCTCACAACTGCTGTTGTAGAGCTGCTACTTTTATAGTAGAGCCCAAAAAATAATAGCAATGCAACAGCGCATCATGACAAAACTACGGTTGTTCCCATATTGATTCTTCAATTAAAGTGTGACATACGTGTCCTTCTGATACTTTTATGTCGTCAGCTGTTTCATTCACTGGTTGCCCTGTACCATGATGACGATACTTTCATTTTGCAGTTGCAGTCTTAGGATACCTTCAAGTTTCACAATTCCAGAAAACTTAGAGCTCAGTTTTAATCCAATCGCTACTTGTTCACAATATGATTTTCGTTTCGCTTGTTTAATCAGTATGTATTTCGAGCCCTTAGGAGCTGCATATATTCAGAGCATACAGAACTTACACGAAAGAAATTTACCAATTGAGCATCCAAACAAATAAAGAGTTCCAACTACTATCACAAAGCGTTAATTAAACAACTATGATCCGAATTCACCAGTCAATTCGATAAAAATAAAAAAATTGTGTGAAATCTTATGGGACTTAACTGCGAAGGTCATCAGTCCCTAAGCTTATACACTACTTAACCTAAATTATCCTAAGGACAAACACACACACCCATGACCGAGGGAGGACACGAAACTGCGCCGGAACCAGCCGCACAGTCCATGACTGCAGCGCCCTAGACCGCTCGGCCGTTAAAAACATTTATCTAGGCAGCACCAAATGGTGCTCACAAACATCAGTGCTTAGAGTAAGCATTATTTAACTTCTTAATACTCTAAATTTCACATTTATCTTAGCATGAACTATAAGACTTCAAAATGAACAGCGATTAATGTAAGTCAGATAAAAGAATTTCTTCCAAATTACATTTTACATTCATGACATTCTTAATATCAATCTCTGCAGACTGAAGAGAGGATAAATGAATTTGTGACATAGACATGTTAGTATAATTACTCCACAAAGTAGTTGACTCTTCGCTTGTCTTATTTGCTATATAGAGGTATATAAAGTGGAGAGTGTGTATGTATCTCTGGGATCTCCTCCCAAACTTCTGAATCGATTTCAACAAAATTTGGTACAGAAATGAGTATCAGCACTGTAGGGTTTAAGACCTCCTAGCTCCACTATGGCAAATGACATCTTATTTTTCAGCACCTGGCAGCAACAGGCATGTTGTGTGGGAAAGGTGCTAGCCTGACAAATCAACCTACTTTTCAGGGGCAAGAATCAATTTCCCATGCCCTGACATGTAGACTGTTCTGCGAGACAGGTGTATTGTGTTGGAGTATTATCGGTCTGCTTTATAGACCTGCTTGCATGGTGGCCTGTATGTCAGGAACAAATAAGTGATTTTCAGGCCACTGATATGTAGCCCGTCCTGCATAACAGGCATGTTGTAGGAGTAGTATCAGCTTGTTTTATTGAACGATATTCCAGGGGCTACACAGCTGTTGAGCATGGCTGAGGATGTGTTGAGACGGATGGAGGAGGGGATGGACAGAGCGAGGTAGAGGAGGAAATCGAAACAGGGAAGGGATGAAGGGGAAATACATCAGGCAGGTGAAAGGTGTCGAGGGGTAGTGAGCAGACAGAAAAGGAATAGGGGGAGGTGGAGATGGAAAGTGAGAGGCAGAGGAGGAGGAGGAGGAGGAGGAGGATGTGTGTTCAGTACATGTGTCAAACACATGCACAGGTGAAGTTGTGGGTAAAAGGCTAATTGTACAATATATGCCAACATAACGAAAAATGTTAGGAGACGTAAAGTCCATTTCTGTTTCTGGCTGGGGAAATTTTCATATCTCCCTCATACTGCACACAAATAATCAGATTATTATGTGGCCACATTTTATTAGGCTTCTATAGAATGTGAGAAATGTAAGGCACACAGTATCTAAAACCTGACCTAAAGTTAGCATGCTATTTCCATATACTACAGGTATTTTTCACAGTAATGAAATTGCTTTTACTACGATGTTTGTGGGAAGTGTGTGGCCTTAAGTAACATTTTCTCTTCAGCCTGTGAGTTTTGATTTAAAATATTGATTCAGATTGAAATACAATATCAAATACAGATCTGTTAGGTATAATGTAATTCCATTAAGAGGACATAATTTATCCTTTGAAAAAATCATATAATGGCTCATCACAAGACCATGGAAACGGTGAAGGTAACTGAAAAATAACACTAAACTGTAGTGCCTCCGTCCATACATCGCGTTTTCAAAGCGACTTAGCACTTTTCCAGGAACATGGTCTGCACTGTACCAAATAAAAGTTTTCATTAGATCAAAAAATCTCATTTAAGGCTGTAGCTAAAAGTTCTGGGGATGCTTAGACTGGAGCAAAATTAATTCACGTGCCATTTAGCTGTTGAGGGAGGAAATACTAAAGAAATGGGGCTTACCCAGGAATACCTCAGCATGACTAGTACAATTCCGACATACCTTCTATGAAATATTTGGCGAAAGAATAAAATAGCCGGTGATGAGATGCTGAGAACGAAATTACGTTCACATGCGCCGCGGGAGAAGGAAATACTTTGTCCGTACCCACTGAGATGTCACAATGAAGAAATAAGAAGAAACCCTTAGCCCTTTGAAATTCTAAATAAGTTCTCGAAACGTCACCCCGTATACAACACGGGTAGCGCAAGCAGAAAATATCTGTTTTTATTACCATGAAGTTTCTCCGTTGAAGCTGGTGTTGAACGCTTTTAATAGGTTAAAATTATGTGCCTGAATGAATGCTTGAACCGAATATTTTGCCTTTTGTGACTCTACCATTATAGGATTTGTTATCTCGGAGATGAGCGTCACTGATACGAATGGGCAACGCCCTTTAATCTAATGCGAAGCAGGAAAAAATATTGTCTTCAAATAGTTATGCATTTTCCAAACAAAAGTCATAACTGATATTTTCTATTTACCTTTCCAGCAATTATGAGTCCAATAGAATATTATTTGATTGATGAGATATATAGTGTCATAAAATTTCATTACATTTATTACTTGTAACTCTTACACTATAGCTTTATGAACCAAACAACAGCCCTGTTTGTTTGAGACTTTTACCAGTGTGTTAATAACCAATTGTTTGGCACGCAAAGAACTCAAACGTATGATTCCCCCTTTCTCGTGGCCGGCCGCGGCGGCCGAGCGGTTCTAGGCGCTCCAGTCCGGAACCGCGCCGCTGCTACGGTCGCAGGTTCGAATCCTGCCTCGGGCATGGACGTGTGTGATGTCCTTAGGTTTAAGTTGTTCTAAGTCTAGGGGACTGATGGCCTGAGATGTTGAGTCCCATAGTGCTCAGAGCCATTTGAACCAGCCCTTTCTCGTCATAGTTGTCATGTTATCACATTACTATTACGCGCGTACTTCTACATTGCTACTTTATATGATTGTTATTCTTCGATAGTGTATTCTAGTAACATTCTCTATCTCTTACAGAGAATGGTTTTAGTCCCGACTGCCTTTTCCAAATAATAATACAAAGCTAGCTGCCAAAATTTAAGCATCATCAGAAAAAGGAAAAAAAAAAACAGAACATGTGTACAGTCATAGTAATTGGGCGTCAAGATTTCGCCAAAGATCAGAATTGTACTACCTGTGTAGGAAAGGTGTGCCCAGTGCTTCGAATGCGTGATACAGCACCCTGCATTGTATCTATGATATCTTAGTCGTGTTTGCACAAAGTGACAAATGGTAACTTGACCTTACAGGGTTATTACAAATGATTGAAGCGATTTCACAGCTCTACAATAACTTTATTATTTGAGATATTTTCACAATGCTTTGCACACACATACAAAAACTCAAAATGCTTTTTTAGGCATTCACAAATGTTTGATATGTGCCCCTTTAGTGGTTCGGCAGATATCAAGCCGATAATCAAGTTCCTCCCACACTCGGCGCAGCATGTCCCCGTCAATGAGTTCGAAAGCATCGTTGACGCGAGCTCGCAGTTCTGGCACGTTTCTTGGTAGAGGAGGTTTAAACACTGAATCTTTCACATAACCCCACAGAAGGAAATCGCATGGGGATAAGTCGGGAGAGCGTGGAGGCCATGACATGAACTGTTGATCATGATCTCCACCACGACCGATCCATCGGTTTTCCAATCTCCTGTTTAAGAAATGCTTCTGCTTTAGCCTTTTCCGTAAGATTTTCCAAACCGTCGGCTGTGGTACGTTTAGCTCCCTGCTTGCTTTATTCATCGACTTCCGCGGCTACGCGTGAAACTTGCCCACACGCATTCAACCGTTTCCTCGCTCACTGCAGGCCGACCCGTTGATTTCCCCTTACAGAGGCATCCAGAAGCTTTAAACTGCGCATACCATCGCCGAATGGAGTTAGCAGTTGGTGGATCTTCGTTGAACTTCGTCCTGAAGTGTCGTTGCACTGTTATGACTGACTGATGTGAGTGCATTTCAAGCACGACATACGCTTTCTCGGCTCCTGTCGCCATTTTGTCTCACTGCGCTCTCGAGCGCTCTGGCGGCAGAATCCTGAAGTGCGGCTTCAGCCGAACAAAACTTTATGAGTTTTTCTACGTATCTGTAGTGTGTCGTGACCATATGTCAATGAATGGAGCTACAGTGAATTTATGAAATCGCTTCAATCATTTGTAATAGCCCTGTATATACACGCCATTAGTTTTATAAAAATATCAGTCGGTTCTCGGTAAACACCCACAACACAGCAGCCATAATTGTTCCATAACATATCCCTTACCGTCTGCTTTACAATGGCACACACAGTAACGGCACATTTAAAATCCAATACGTGATTCATACACAGAACTTTGTTTCATAACACAGAGTTACTATTCTCAAACCATGGAGGTCGACGAGTAAATCATTTTCATGAACTTCACAACTTAATGTCCAAGGTGTCATTCGGATATTGTTTAACACGTTGGCTAAGCAGACGGCTTGAAACAGGCTAGGTTTCTCAGACAAAGGAAATGTTTCTCATAAGCCAATTAAAAGTCGAAGAAAGAAAGACCTGTGCTTGACGTCCCGTCGACAATTAAACCATTAGAGACGGAGTATAAGGTCGACCAACACTAACAACAACTCCATGAGGGGGTTGATACTTGGTCTTAGCTGCTCTATGAAATCCAACAACAGACAATTTCATTCCTAGTCTACAGCTGCCTCAGAAGTTACAGTTTCCCTACAGACTATTTATCGCAGACTCCCAAGTCAGTCCCGTTAGTCTGGGTTCCAGACGCACAACTGCACACGCGAGTACAAAGACAAACGCATTTGTTGTGGAATCAGCAGCATCGAGACTGGACAATGAGTATAAGAATGTCTTCTTCAAAAATTAGCCGGCCGCGGTGGTCTAGCGGTTCTAGGCGCTCAGTCCGGAACCGCGCGACTGCTACGGTCGCAGGTTCGAATCCTGCCTCGGGCATGGATGTGTGTGATGTCCTTAGGTTAGTTAGGTTTAAGTAGTTCTAAGTTGTAGGGGACTGATGACCACAGATGTTAAGTCCCATAGTGCTCAGAGCCATTTGAGCCATTTTCAAAAATTAGTCCAGATAAAATTCCGTTTCGCGATTCAGTTACCACTTACACCATTTCAAAGCGCTTCGCGAAAGGATATAAGGTGTCTTGGCTACCATTGTGTGCCTCGCCTGCAGTGGGCACTCAGCCTCGTTTTGTTTGGTGAGATGTAGATGAGAACAAAGGGCAGTCATTAAATGTTGCCAAACGAACCGAGAACCTGTTCAGGTACTGGAAATGGTCATGATCTCTACCCTGCGATTCACCGGCCAATCAACAAGTATTGAGCTCTGTAAAGGTAAGATGGAAAGCAACCTCACAGACAGATGTGGTAAACTTCGTACTGCCACCTGTGATGCATCCCGCGTGCTAGTTCATCCCGAGGGTATTGATGGTTGCTGACTGTCAGTGCTGCTATATTTTCTTATACAAAGTCACCCGTAGACATGAAACAGCTAATGTAGCAAGTACTCTCACAACGAGCGTGGGTTGTAAATAGCAAGAACTGAAGCGTAGAAGTGTAGATGAACTTTGTGGTCAGCTATTATTGTACTGTGGGCATCCATGGCTGTAGAATTGTACCAAGATGAAGAAGACTGCTTCAGCTGCATCATAAATTTGTGATCCAACTAGGTTCGAAGCATTAAAACCATATCTTCAGGGATACACACTTATTTCATAATTTATTTCAAACGGTAACCAGTAGATGTCCCAACACTCTTTGAGTAATTGTGAAAAAAGTTTTCAACCGTCGACCTCTCGAAAGTTGAATATTTGCATGACAATCAGACAAGGAACGTTGGGTCAGCTACTGGTTGCCGTTTGGAATAAATTTTGAAATAAATATGTATCTCTGAAAATGTGGCTCTAACGCAGCGAAACTAGTTTGATCACAAATAAAGAATTATGACACAGCTGAAGCGGTCTTTTTGATCATGGTAAGCGTGAGTGTCTTGTAGTGTACTAGTGAATAAGTTCAGGGTCATGTGTGGTACGGTACTGTAAGTGTGTGAACTGCACCAAAGACCAGAAGCAACAGCTTACAGTTTAATTGGCAGACAAAAGAGAGAACTAAAAAGTTAGTGCTCACTGCGTTAAATGAATTTTAAGCAGTATTTTTCATACATACAGATTAGAATATCGTTAAGACAAGAGATCGCATACACAGGACAGTAGGGAATTTATTCGATGCTATTTATTCTTTTTCTTTATTCACCAACGACAGTATCAGTTTACAAATCTATAGATACGTAAACCTTTTTCTCTGCGACCTATTGCAGGCATTGTTCACGCTTCTTTGATATGTCTCATTATAGGTGTGGATTTCTGAGAGTATAAATGACACAAAAGTCACATATTTCTTCTACTAGTCTTATTTAGTATGCCAAAAACACTATCACGTATAGGATGGTCAGAAACAGTCAGATATCCTTGTAAGGGTGTTGCAGAATAGGTTGTGCTGAGAAAAATTTGTCAAGAAAACAATTCGTTAGGTCTCGCCATTTCTGACTTGATTAGCGTAGATGACAGCGCACGAGACTGCTAACTTTTTGGCTCGGGTTCAGTCCTTACTACCGTCCCATGTCCAATTTTTGTATCGCTCTCTTGTTCGGTTTTAGGAAACCAAACGAACACATTTGGCGACACCATCCCTCGCGGGCCACTTGATTTTGCGCACGCAACGACCTGATTGGCTACCTTCAATTCTAATTAAATCAGAAACGTTCCAACGTATCGCATTTTCTTTTTAAAAATTACTTCTCCGCACAAACAACTATGCAGAACCCTTGCAAGCTTGCCACTTTATAATAATATATCAAGTAAACGACGTAAGTAACAGCCTAAGTAAGTAACACTTTAGGAAAGAGAAGCGTCAGATCTAAAATATACATCAACAAGCTAATGCTGGAAACTTCGTATGGAAATAGACAAGTGTATGTGTGGATAGAACAATGACCTACTTGTTTTCTCAGTGAAAATTGTCGATACCGCCAAGATTTTCATTTACCACTCATTGTGACATAAGTTCTCCCTTATCACTCGAATGAAATATGTCCAACCTCTCTGAACCTAGGCACAAAAAAAAACCAAACAAGCATTTAGAAAAAACGGGAAGTTGTATTGTGATTTACAAAAAAACCGCTGTAGATTTGCTGTTCCAGGAAGATTGACGCCAGCGCCGAGAGCTTGCGATATTGTTAGCTTAGTGTTCCGGAGCTGACCGCTGACGGAACTCCTCACTTTCCCTGCCCCATCCATTAACCCACTTAATGCCGATGTCACATGCGAAACCTCGCTCTTGACAAGCGGCCGTCTGGTACGCTTGAACGTTCATCTCAGACACGTTTATGGTTTCACTGCAAACCTATACGATTTCGGTAATCACAAATTCCTTCTCACGTTTCAGCTGTTCTAAGTATTTTGTAGTAGTGGTAGGAGATAGTTTATATTGGCATGCCATCACACTGAACTAGAAGTTTATGCACATGAGAGAAGTACGATAGACAGTTTCATGAAACTAAATTATCATTTGTTCAACAAAATCACATAATTACACATTATTATTTCATTTTACATTCTCATGACTAAAACATCCGCATAAGACCCATTATAGCGTGGGCGCTATGAAATACAGTTCCACAAACTCTCTTATGGCAAAAGAGTCTCCTGTTTCGTCATAGGATTTTCTTAATAAAAGGTTCATGTCTTGGACGCGAACTCTGGGATACTGTATAACATACGGATTCGCCTACGATTATTTGCAAGTAACAGACTAACTTGAAGAGGAAGCTGGCAAGATGAGCTGCAATCGTTTGATGGGTCATCATGGCAACAATAGCACGGGACACAGAGCAGAGGAAGAAGTTGAGAGACGCTTCTGAACAATAGCAAGATAAGATGGTTGAAATGGCTCTGAGCACTATGGGACTTAACATCTGAGGTCATCAGTCCCCTAGAACTTAGAACTACTTAAACCTAACTAACCTAAGGACATCACACACATACATGCCCGAGGAAGGATTCGAACCTGCGACTCCAGCGGTCTCGTGGTTCCAGACTGAAGCGCCTAGAACTGCTCGGCCACTCCGGCCTGCGAAGTACTGAAAGAACTCAAAGTTATGTCGCTGTGATTGGGCGGGGAAGTTCATCAGCAGTTTCCGCCTTCTCATGGCGTGTTTCGGTTAACAACAGAGGTATGAGACATTACAGCGGTAGCCCACAGTAGTAATGGCTGGTCGGCAATTTTATGCTTCAAAGCAGAGACGTGGAAAGTGGAGGCGCAGAAGAAGCTGGTATTGCTAATGTAAGGCAGCACATCGTGAAAATAATTAGCAGTTCATGCTTCTTAAATGGAAAATGAACTATGATGTTCCCGTGAGAAATGATGTGCATGATTTCCTGTGACTGCTGAATCTTTCTTGGTCTTTTCCTTTGCTCAGTGTTGTAGTTAGGAGTTAAGTGGAGAATGGAGCAATGTATTTTTCCTGTGCAGTGGTACGAATTTGGAACTTAAAGTATTGTAATGAGGTCTGTACAGAGCTGATAGTGGAATACAGGTGGTAACGTTTTTATCCTCTACTCGCTGGTCAACGCGAGGCTCGCTACCCTTGTCTAATCTATTTGAGTAACTCGTATGTGGTGGGAGTTGATCCGGGTCCGTTGATAAATGGCGTAGTTTTGTCACGTAGTGAGACGTCGTACGTTATCGCACCGGAAATGGGTTGACGCTCGTCACCACGATCACTAGCTGCGAAAACAAGAAAATGTCTATAACGCGTATTAGGGATCTGTCTGTTACTTAGGGACAAATCAACATAGAAAACTAACAGACGCAATGCTGTCTAAATGTTTAACATGTTCCCCTCTCATGTCATCTAATACCGTTGCTTTAGCATTTGTCGACTTCTTAATGACTTTGCCGACGGTAATGCCAACTATTGGGTTCCTAGTCTCGATATTTATTTCTCATTCTCTTGTTTTATGTTTATGCGACCTACTATTTGTCAGCTAAGCAAGAGATGATGAGCAATAGTATCAGCAGACAGTTTAATGTTCACAGGACGTATCTTGATGACATTGTTCTGTCTCTAAACCTTTTGACTGATTTGAAATCAAACGATTTCATTTATCTGCCGTTAAGCATTTCGGATACATCTCCCTATTACAGGATTCAGCTGAAACAAGGAACGATATTTAAGATATTCATGTTACACAACATTAGATTACGTCCAGGAACATAATTCACATTCCATCTACATGCTGGAGTTCAATGTGGGGTGAGCGCCTGAAACTATCGTTTACCGCTTCCACGACAAAGTCTCAGTCTGACACGGACGAAATTAAGTTGCCACCTAAATAGGTAGTTGTTCAGTATTACTCAGTATTTAATCAATTTACGTATGCGCAAAAAATTTTAATGTTGTTGGCTGACGCTGAGAAATTCTGGTATTACCAAGTGTGTGATTGAGGAATTTCAGATGTTTTTCATCTACAGAGCTAAGAGGTAGTGGATGAAGGTTATGAGAAGATGGTATACTGAGTGATAAAACAAAGCAGTAGGATTTTACCAGAAATATTGACCCTTAGACAATGTGTCTAATAGTGTAGGCACTGTATAACATTAAAACACTTGGTAATGGCATTGTAAAGCCGAAATCATGATCGTGTAAATGTAACACTGCAAATAAAAAACAGTCTAATGGCAGTACTGACTTTAAAGTTATGAGAAGACTTACGATGCAAAGGTTTTCTTAAGATTTCCTTGCCCATTGTCGGTCTGACAGATTAAAGAAGAGGAAATATGCAGACACGGTATAGTAGTTCTCCAGCCAGTTTCGAACCCATAACTAATAGAGTCATCGTTTCAGACGACAGTCACAGTAATGATGAGCTACCAAGCTACTGCTGTGTTTTCTGCTCTGTCATTGCCATAGTGGTGGCTAATTGGCTAATATACATAATTTCCCATGTAAAAGACGAGATTAGTTGTATTTTCTCCGTGGAATGACCTTCATGGACTCAGAAGCATAGATCTGATCAATTGATGTTAAAACTTACATGAAAATCATTCAGATATACCTAGTGGTTTTAGGAGGATAATTATGTGCCATTCCAGGAAGTAACGTTATCATCACGATGTTGCTAAATATATTATGCGATGTTGCCATGTATACTAGCCACAGGAGTAATACGTTTGCAGAGTCAATGGTTTCCCTGAGTGGGTTTGGAAGTGAGGAGCGTAGATCGCGTCTCAACAACAGAATGCCTAGATGAACCACGGCCATAATATCAACACTATAAGCCATTGACACTACTCTAATTTCTGTCACTAGGTTTACGGGCTAGAGCGTAGATACTAATAACACTCAGTGCACCAACTACAAGCTACAACGATAAATCAATAGCGGTAACAAGTATTATTGTTTTTCTTCATTAAGCCCATTGAAAACTCTAAAACTCATTCATCAGAAATTTTGTGGAGCGTCTATGCTAGTCGTCGTGTAAGCATTATGCATACGTAATACATCCCTTGATCTTTACGGACAGAAACAGGTATTTCTTGAGAACTCTGTCATTGCCACTACTCTCAAAACAGAGCAACGCAGATGAGAAGACTACAATAGAGAAATGGTTGCAAAACGCGAACATCCACAGAGAAATTCTGTAACCTGCAAGCAATATATAGCCTCAAATCATTCAAGGGAACTCGGAAAAGAAACAATTTGCCATAACCAAAAAAGTGGGCTGGGAAGGCAAAAAGATGTGGAACAATATTGTAGAACGGAACATAATACGTTGACAGTAGAGTCAGTGTCAGTCTAAAGTAAAACTCTCAGTCAGTCTACAATAACCAGAAGAAGGAAAAGTAACTTCTACCTAAAATGATGGCAAAACAGTGATTGCTGATTCATTTTAATAAAAACGAAAATCTTCTGATGAAGAAGTTCTTCAATTTGTTGTACCATAGAGAGATGAAAATGGCAATAACAGACTCGCCTTGCTGAGCGCAGAGCACATTTGCAAAGCAATGCCTCACAGCCAGTGCAGTTTTTCTTAATTTCTGTCTGGTGGCTTCTTAGTAACAAGTTCTCTTCGCCATCACAATATTTATATGAGAATCTTTGAGGCGTAATTGCTAGGACAAGTCGCTAGGTCATGTGTGACTTTGTGGAATGAAGCAGCTCTCACTGTTTGATCAATCCTTGAAGCGTACAGGATGTCCCAAAAGAGTCATAGAGCATGTAGACTACTGTATAGGTTTAATAAGGCCTTCAAGATAGCTATTGAGCATATTTACTTGTCTACAGATATTGTTCAGCTCTTTTTTTAACTCAGACCAGTCACTGAGGCAACTAGTACAAAACCAGAACGACTAATAGACGCTAAACCTAGTGATCTCACACGTGACATCACCATGGAGAAACATGGGGAAACCGGAAAATGAAATAGAGTCATACATCGCTTAACCCAACTTGCATCCTACAATGTCACAGAAACGTTTGCAGAATACGCAAATAAAAATAAAAACACGGTTTTTCCAAGTTTAACAAGCCTCATAGCCACCATCAAGCTCCATACACGGTTATATTCTGGATAAGGCTGCCCTCAGTTAATTGTACGATCTTCTTCTGTCGCCATACACTATACTTTGAAGAACTAAATAGCTGAGTCAGGCAGCAGCAGCCGTCCGAGACAGAAGCAGCAACAGGGAAACAACCGATTTTGTGACTTTCACGAGTTCCTAACCAGGAGCTCATTGTATAGTTTCATCTCTGTGCTATGATAGCTTAGTTTCTTGAGTTTCTGCGTGTTAGTTTAATATCTTGTAGAAACAGTTCTCGTATTTTCGTTTGTGTCGGAAAGTAATCCGATTTTGTGACATATTACAAGTTCCTAATCAGGGGCGAATTATTTAGTTTCACCTGAGTGCTTCGGTAGTTCGGTTTTTGAATCTCTGCGTATTAATACAATTTATTAAGCACAGGTCTTGCGTTTTTGTCAGGGTTTGCAGTAGAGGTCTGCAGCAGGTGTCGATAGTCCATTTGTCTTAGTAGTGTAATTTTCCACGGTCTTTAGTATGGATACGTACTGTGACTGTTTTGGGCAGATGCAAGCCGAGTTGGTGACACTTCGCTCTCAGCTCCAGGCCATGATGGCTTCGGTTACACAGCTTGAAGCTTCAGTGGATGGACATCACTGGTTGTGGGCCGACAGTGGGGATCCAACGGACGTCCAGCACGTCTTCCAATCGGTCCTCACCGATGACCAACCCACTTACTGCTCTAACTGAGGTTGGTCCCTTAACCACCGTCGAATGGGAGTTCGCCTTGGGGCGTGGCAGGTGAAAGACTCCCCAGTAGGCTGCACGTAAGGTCTCCCCAGTTAGTCTCACAAACAGGTTCCAGGTGCTGACTGTGGCGGACACCGTCACTCTCCCAGATGTAGCTGTATGGCCTGTTTCAGAGGAAATCTCCCAGCCTGCAAGACCTAGGAATTCACATAGGGCAGTTGGGAGCTCCAGCGTTAAGCGCATTATTGGGCACCTTAGGGACAAAGCTACCAAGAAGGGGAAGAAAACCAATGTGCGTTCCGTGTGCATACCGGGTGCAGTCATTCCAGACGTGGAACGGGTCCTTCCGTAAGCCATGAAGAGCATGAGGTGCAGCCAGCTGCAGGTGGTGGCCGGCCGGTGTGGCCGAGCGGTTCTAGGCGCGACCGCTACGGTAGCAGGTTCGGACCCTGCCTCGGACATGGATATGTGTGATGTCCTTAGGTTAGTTAGGTTTAAGCAGTTCTAATTTCTAGGGGACTGATGACCACAGATGTTAAGTCCCATAGTGCTGAGAGCCATATGAACCATTTCTGCAGGTGGTGGGTGACTCACGTCGGTACCAATGATATGTGTCGCTTTGGATTGGAAGAAATTCTCTCCAGTTTCGAGCGGCTAACAGGACTGGTAAAGGCTGCCAGTCTTTCTTGCAAGATGAAAGCAGAGCTGACCACATGCAACATACTCAGGGCGTTCCAAGATGGCCGCCGAGTAAGTGACGCCAGAAACCATTTCCAGAAAGTTAAGTGATTTAGACAGGAATATAATTTAGTTTAACGCCGACAACAAATTAAATACGTGCATTAGTGTATCGTTTAGTCTTGCCGTTAAAGGTTTGACTTTTCTCTGCGTAGTTTTTCAGAAAACACGAAAAGATCGTAACTTCGCGAAGTCGCGCTTAGGCTTGAATTTTGTAAACGTGTTTGTTTCTTGTTTCACGGTAATTTAACTAGTTTCTCGGTAACAAATAAGTAAACTACCGTAAATAGCGTATAACTTCATTGTTTTAATACAGATTTCAGAAAAACAGCGTAACTTTATATCAGAAACTTGCCTATATACATTTGTTTATAGGTCTAATTCTCATAACGTTTTTGGAGAATCAAAGTTGAAGTATCTCGTTTAACTGCCCTTTTTTTCATTCCATCGAGTGAAATATATAATAAATAGCGTATACCTTCATTGTTTTAATAAAGATCTCAGAAAAACAGCGGAATTTTAAATCAGAAACTTGCATACATTTGTGAATAGGCTTAATTCTTGTAACGTCTTTTTTGATTTTCGGTAATTTAATTGATTTATTCTAGCTAAAGTATTATTTTTGCCATGTGTGAGAAGTGCCTGACTTGCTGTAGAATTGTTAGTTCCGGGGTTTGGTGTGATGGATGCAGTAGTTTTTTTCACTGGGGGGACTGCAGTGGCGTGGGTGTTGGGAAAGTGGATCAGGCTCATCAGTGGTTATGTAGGATTTGCAGCAGGGATAGGAAGATAGTGGAACAGGAGGGGAAAATTGCTGCCCTTCAGGCCGAGCTAGATCAGGCTAGGGAAGATCTGGACAGGTTAAGGAGGGAGAAGGTCAAAGAGAGGTGGGAAGTGGCAACAGGTAGCAGAAGGACCAGGCCTAGAATCAAGTCTGACAGTTTTGTGGTGAATGTCAAAAATAAGTTTGACCTGTTGCTTCAGTTAGAAACTGATGAGCCTCAAGCAGAGGTAGGTGTAGACAGGACACAACAAACTTTCAATAGGAAATTGAAAAAGAATGTAGGAAAGTCATCGAAAAGGAAGAAAGTTTTGTTGTTAGGCAGTTCTCATGCCAGAGGTGTAGGCCAACTTCTGCAGGAGGAATTAGGACCAGAATACCAGGTCACAAATTTTTTCAAACCAAGTGCTAGTCTGGATCAGGTGACAGAGGATTTAGGTCACTCTGTAAAGGATTTACCAGGGAAGACACCGTGGTTATTGTGGGACGGCCAGGGAACAGCATCGACAGAGATCCTGGGTACAGTATAGAGTGTGACCTGGTAAAGATTGCGTCGGCATCGAGACACACCAATGTTGAATTTGTATCTGTCCTGAGACGCCATGACCGGCCTCATTTGAATTCTTCTGTTGGGAGAGTTAATTTGGAGTTGGAACGGGTGCTTGGGTCGGGTGCGGGGGCTCATATTGGTGTGGTTCCTGTCGATTATCTCAGTAGCTGGAACTATACCAGGCACGGCCTACATCTCAACAGGAAAGGGAAGGGGAAACTGGCTGGGGTAATAGCAGGAAATTTAAGGGGGGGAGGCACTACCATGAATGGTAAAATACCAGTGGTTACAGGTGTTGGAGCAGCACCTTTTTTAGGATAGGTAAGACAGAAAGATGTCAAGTTCTACGAGAGGTCAGGATTGAAACAAATCTTCAGTTCAGGAAGGAAATTAAACAGCACAATTCTAGCACATTGGATCACCAATCACAGCTACCAATTATAAATTTTCACCAATCACCAGAAATTTTATCTCCACCAAGTTGTATCTCAGTCCTAGGTAATTGCATTGATGAATTAAAGTCACCCAACCCAGTTGACATAATCTGCCTCTCTGAACACCATGTGACCACTGGTATAGGAACTAGGCCTAAGCACAATGAGAAACTCAGACAGGAGAGTACTGCAAATGTTAGAATAAGGAAAGGTTCTCATAAAAGTATAATTAAAAATAATGTAAGTATATTTCATCAAAATATTGGGAGTTTAAAGAATAAAGTAGATGAGCGTCTGGTTTATTTAGAAGATTTAGAAGCTGAGAATGAAATAGACATACTATGCCTGTCTGAGCATCACACTGTTACTGATATGGATAAGGTAAATGTAAGTGGATATAAGCTCTCTGCACATGTAATGAGAGAAAATATGGAGAAAGGAGGAGTTGCCATATACACTCCTGGAAATGAAAAAAGAACACATTGACACCGGTGTGTCAGACCCACCATACATGCTTTAACACTGGTAGCATGCCGCGACAGCGTGGACGTGGACCGTATGTGCAGTTGACGGACTTTGAGCGAGGGCGTATAGTGGGCATGCGGGAGGCCGGGTGGACGTACCGCCGAATTGCTCAACACGTGGGGCGTGAGGTCTCCACAGTACATCGATGTTGTCGCCAGTGGTCGGCGGAAGGTGCACGTGCCCGTCGACCTGGGACCGGACCGCAGCGACGCACGGATGCACGCCAAGACCGTAGGATCCTACGCAGTGCCGTAGGGGACCGCACCGCCACTTCCCAGCAAATTAGGGACACTGTTGCTCCTGGGGTGTCGGCGAGGACCATTCGCAACCGTCTCCATGAAGCTGGGCTACGGTCCCGCACACCGTTAGGCCGTCTTCCGCTCACGCTCCAACATCGTGCAGCCCACTGAGCGCCACAATCAGGACTGCATACGACCGAGGCACACAGGGCCAACACCCGGCATCATGGTGTGGGGAGCGATCTCCTACACTGGCCGTACACCACTGGTGATCGTCGAGGGGACACTGAATAGTGCACGGTACATCCAAACCGTCATCGAACCCATCGTTCTACCATTCCTAGACCGGCAAGGGAACTTGCTGTTCCAACAGGACAATGCACGTCCGCATGTATCCCGTGCCACCCAACGTGCTCTAGAAGGTGTAAGTCAACTACCCTGGCCAGCAAGATCTCCGGATCTGTCCCCCATTGAGCATGTTTGGGACTGGATGAAGCGTCGTCTCACGCGGTCTGCACGTCCAGCACGAACGCTGGTCCAACTGAGGCGCCAGGTGGAAATGGCATGGCAAGCCGTTCCACAGGACTACATCCAGCATCTCTACGATCGTCTCCATGGGAGAATAGTAGCCTGCATTGCTGCGAAAGGTGGATATACACTGTACTAGTGCCGACATTGTGCATGCTCTGTTGCCTGTGTCTATGTGCCTGTGGTTCTGTCAGTGTGATCATGTGATGTATCTGGCCCCAGGAATGTGTCAATAAAGTTTCCCCTTCCTGGGACAATGAATTCACGGTGTTCTTATTTCAATTTCCAGGAGTGTATGTCAAAAGTTATCATTGTGCAAAAAGTATAGAAACAAAAAAGTTTTGTGTAGAGAAACATATAGAAGCATGTGCCTGTGAGCTTAAATTAAAGAAAGGTACATTTATAATTGTAACTGTATATAGGTCCCCATCAGGAAATTTTCATCTATTTCTGAAAAATTTGGACTCCTTGTTGTGCTATCTGTCAGACGGGGGAAAGCAAATTATTATTTGTGGGGACTTCAATGTAGATTCTCTGAAAGAGGGTAATAGGAAAAATGACCTTGAAGTATTACTCGGTTCTTTCAATTTGACACCCGTTATTGATTTTCCTACTCGGGTGGTAAAGGATAGCAGCTCACTGATAGATAACTTCTTTATAGACCAAGATAAGTTTAACCAGATAAATGCTCAGCCTGTTGAGAATGGTCTTTCTGATCATGGTGCACAGCTAGTTACAATATATGACATAGCTCCATTCAGCAATACTAAACAGTCCTCCAAAGTAGTACGTTCAGTCAACGATTTAACAATTGCAAATTTCAGGGAAAGCCTACAGCAGTTAGACTGGGATGAGTGTACCGTGAACCTGATGAAAATTTAAAATATAATTTATTTCATGACATTTTTGTAAGTGCATTTGAAAACTGCTTCCCCAAGAAAATAGTTAAATATACTCGTAAGAAACCTTGTAACAAACCATGGCTTACTAAGGGTATAAAAATATCTTGTAACCGGAAAAGGGAAATGTATCTGACAGCAAGAAAGAGTAGTGACCCAGAAACTATCAAAAATTATAAAAACTACTGTGTTATATTAAGAAAAGTTATTAAAAAATCCAGGAGTATGTGTATCATGTCTGAAATCAGCAACTCTGATAATAAAATTAAAACAATTTGGAATATTATTAAAAGAGAAACAGGTCCACCAAGAGCAGAGGAAGACAGTATTACCATCAAATTGAATGAAAACTTTACGAACAAAAAGTCAGAAGTTGAAAATATTTTTAATAATCATTTTCTAAATGTTGTGGATATAGTAGGATCTAGGTGTTCATTAGAAGATGCTAGGCTGTTAATGGAAGAGGCCATACCTATGCAATTTGATACAATTGAAATCTCACCCACTTCTCCCTCTGAAATTAGGAAAATAATAAACTTGCTTAAAAGCAAAAACTCACATGGAATTGATGGCATTTCCAGCAAAATACTAAAAGCTTGTTCTCAACAGATAAGTAAGATTCTCAGCCACCTGTGTAATAGCTCTCTGGAACAGGGCATTTTCCCTGATAGACTCAAATATGCTATTGTTATACCTTTGCATAAAAAGGGGGATAGATCTGATGTCAACAATTACCGTCCAATCTCCCTTCTAACAGCTTTATCCAAAATTTTTGAGAAAGTAATGTATTCAAGAGTAGCTTTACATATCTGTAATAATGAAGTACCAACAAAATGTCAGTTTGGTTTCCAGAAAGGTTTTTCAACAGAAAATGCCATATATGCTTTCACCAGTCATATTTTGAATGATCTGAATAACCGAACACCACCCATTGGGATTTTTTGTGATCTCTCAAAGGCTTTTGATTGTGTACATCATGAAATTCTGCTAGACAAGCTCAAGTATTGTGGCATGAGTGGGACAGTGCACAAATGGTTTAATTTGTACCTAACTGGAAGAGTGCAGAAAGTTGAAATAAGTAGTTCTCGTAACATGCAAAGATCAGCACATTCCTCTAACTGGGGAACTATCAAGAATGGGGTTCCACAAGGGTCACTCTTGGGTCCTTTCTTGTTCTTATTATATATTAATGACTTGCCATTCTATATTCATGAAGAGGCAAAGTTAGTTCTCTTTGCTGATGATACAAGTATAGTAATCACACCTGAGAAACAAGAATTAACTGATTAAATTGTCAATACTGTCTTTCAGAAAATTACTAAGTGGTTCCTTGTAAATGGACTCTCACTGAATTTTGATAAGACACAGTACATACAGTTCCGTACAGTGAATGGTATGACGCGATTAACAAATATAGACCTTAATCAGAAGCATATAGCTAAGGTAGAATATTCCAAATTTTTAGGTATGTCCATTGATGAGAGATTAAATTGGAAGAAACACATTGATGATCTGCTGAAATGTTTGAGTTCAGCTACTTATGCAATAAGGGTCATTGCAAATTTTGGTGATAAACATCTTAGTAAATTAACTTACTACGCCTATTTTCACTCATTGCTTTCATATGGCATCATATTTTGGGGTAATTCATCACTGAGGAATAAAGTATTTATTGCACAAAAGCGTGTGATCAGAATAATAGCTGGAGTCTACCCAAGATCATCCTGCAGACATTTATTTAAGGATCTAGGGATATTCACAGTAGCTTCTCAGTATATATACTCTCTTATGAAATTTGTTATTAACAACCAAACCCAATTCAAAAGTAATAGCAGTGTGCATAACTACAATACTAGGAGAAAGGATGATCTTCACTATTCAAGATTAAATCTAACTTTGGCACAGAAAGGGGTGAATTATACTGGCACTAAAATCTTTGGTCACTTACCAAATAGTATCAAAAGTCTGACAGATAACCAACAAGTATTTAAGAAGAAATTAAAAGACTTTCTGAATGACAACTCCTGCTACTCCATAGAGGAATTTTTAGATATAAATTAAGAAAAAAGAAGAAAAAAAACAAAACAAAAATATTAAAAAAAATTTAAAAAATAAAAATAAAAAATAAAGGAAAACAAAAAAACACAAAAATATAAAGTTGTTATATTAACTTAATTATGTTGTTAAATTAACCTAATTATGTCATGTATTGGAAAATTCGACTCGTTCCACATCATTACGAAATATCGTATTCATGATCCATGGAACTAATATTAATCTAATCTAATCTAATTTAACTCGACAGCGCCGACTACGGACCTCTGGTACAAAGCCGAGTGCAGGGACTGAATCAGAGTCTCAGGCGGTTCTGTCACCATGTAAGCTGCAGATTCCTCAACTTGCGCCCAATTGGTCAGGATTCCACTACACGCAGGTGGCGGCTACACGAGTAACAAGGGCTGTGTGGCTTGAACTGTGAGGTTTTTTAGGTTTGAGGGTCTCGGGAAAACACAAAAAGTACTTCAGTCTCAAAGAGTGAAGGTCGAACACAGGAAGAACGTGGATACAAGAACCATCGGTGTAACAGTTGTAAATTGTCGTAAGTGTCTCCTGAAAGTACCAGAGCTCCAAGCGCTAAAAGAAATCTCCCATGCTCAAATCATTATAGGCACTGAAAGCTGCCTAAAGCCAGAGATAAGTTCAGCGGAAATTTTTGCGAAGAACCTAATCGTGTTCCGAAAGGATAGGCTAAACACAGTTGGCGGTGGGGTGTTCGTTGCTGTTAAAAGTAGTTTATCTTGTCGCGAAATTTAAGTAGATATTTCCTGTAGGTTTCTATATGCAGAGGTCGTTCTTGGCAACCGGAATAAAATAATAATTAGATCTTTTTACTGACCTCCCAATTCAGATGATAAATTTGCTGAAAGGTTCAAAGGAAACTTGAGTTCAATTTGAAACATATACGCGACTCATGCCATTATAGTTGGCGGAGACTTTAATTTACCCTCAATATATTGGTGAAAATGTATGTTTAAATCCGGAGGTACGTATAAAACATCATCCGAAGTTGTGTTAAATGAATTCTTTGAAAATTATTTCGAGCAGGTAGTTCATGAGTCCACACGAACAGTAAATGGTTGTGAAAACTCATTAGTCCTCTTAACAACAAATAATCCTGATCTAATAACAAGCATCAAAATGGATGTAGAGATTAGTGAACACAGGGTTGTGATAACGAGACTGAATATTGTAACCCCAAATCCTCCAAAAAGAAAAGAAAAATATATTTATTCAAAAAAGCAGATAATAATTCACTTGACACCTTCCTGAAAGACAGTCTGCACTCCTTCCATATTAACAACATAAGTGTAGACAAGATGTGGCTTGAATTCAAAGAAATAGTATCGGCGGCAACTGACAAATTTATACCAAATAAATTAACAAACGACGACGCTGATCCTCCTTGGTACACAAAACGGTTCACAACACTGTTGCAGAAACAACGAAAAAAACATGCCAAATTTAAACAGACACAAAATCTCCAAGATTGGCGATCTTTTACAGAAGCTCGAAATTTAGAGTAGACTTTGATGCGAGATGTTTGTAATAGATTCTATAACGAAGCTTTTTCTCGAAATCTGGCGGAAAATCCAAAGTGGTTCGGGTCGTAGGTGAAGTATGCTAATGGTAACACACAATCAGTGCCTTATCTGGGAGATAGCAATGGAAATACTATCGACGACAGTGGTGCCAAAGTAGAGTTACTAAACACAGCCTTCTGAAATTCCATCATCAAAGAAGACGAAGTAAATATACCAGAATTCGAATCAAGAACCGTTTCAAACGTGAATAACGTAGACATAGATATAGTCGGAGTAGTGAAGCAACTTAAATCACTTAACAAAAGCAAGTCTTCCGGTCCAGACTGCATACCAGTTAGGTTCCTTTCACAGTATGCTGATACAATAGCTGAACACTATAAGTCATATACGGCCATTCGCTCGTCGGAAGATCTGTACTCAAAGACCGGAAAGTTGCGCAGGTCACACCAGTATTCAAGAAAGGTAGTATGAGTAATCCACTGAATTACAGGCCCATGTCACTATCGTCGATATGCAGCAGGATTTTTGAATGTATATTGCATTCGAACATTATGCATTATCTCAAAGAGAACGGCCTATTAACACACCGTGAACGAGGTCTAGAAAACATCGTTCTTGTAAAACACAACTAGCTCTTTAATCAGACGATGTGTTGAGTGCTATTGACAACGGATTTTAAGGCAGAGAAGTCACAGTTCATAGTAACTGACTCAAAGTATTCAAGTAAAACAGAGTGATTTCTGACGTTTCCCAGGGTAGTGTTATAGGCAATTTGCTGTACCTTATCCATACAAACGATTTATAAGACAATTTGAGCAGCCCTCTTAGGTTGTTTGCAGGTGATGCTGTCGTTTATCGAGTAGTAAAGTTATCAGAAGATCAAAACAAATTGCTAAACTATTTAGAAAAGATATCTATATGGTGCAAAAACTGGTAACTAACCACAAATAACGAAAAGTATGTGGTCATCCACATGATTGCTAAAAGGAACCCGTTAAACTTAGATTACACGATAAATCAGTCAAATCTAAAGGCCGTAAATTCAACTCAATAGCTAGGAATTACATTTACGAACAACTGAAATTGGAAGGATCACACAGAAACTGTTGTGGGGAGGGCTACAAAAGACTGCGTTTTATTGGCAGGACACTTAGAAAATGCAACAAATCTACTAAGTCGACTGCCTACACTACGCTTGTCCTTCCTCGTTTAGAATACTACTGCGCGGTGTGAGCTCCTTACCAGATAGGACTGGTGGAGCACATCGAGAATGTGCAAAGAAGTGCAGCACATTTTGTATTATCGTGAAATAGGTAAGAGAGTGTCACTGAAATATACAGGATTTTGAGTGGACATATTTAAAACAAAGGCGTTTTTCGTTGCAGCGGAATGTTCTCACCAAATTTCAGTCACCAACTTTCTTCTGCGAATGCGAAAATATTTTGTTGACAAGGACCTACATAGGGGGAAACTATCATCATAATAAAATAAGAGAAATCAGAGCTCGCACGGAAAGATAAAGGCGTTCCTTTTTTCCGTGCGCTGTACTAGTTTGGAATAATAGAGGATTATTGTGAAGGTGGTTGGGTGAACCCTCTGCCAGGCACTTAAAAGTAATTAGCAGGTATCTATGTATTTGCAGATGTAGATCACCTGTCAGCACCGGAAGCTCCCATCATCCAGTCAAGCACATCTGCTTAAAACCACAACACTGGTTTTTAGATATTGGGTAATGGCGATGAAACTCAACATCCACTCATAGAAACAGAACTGATTCTTGTAGTCTTTCCATACACGAAATGAGCGGTATTAAGCCCTATGGATCTCAAGTGTCAATTTCGATAAACTGATATAGTAATGAAATAAATCTGCCTCCATTCGACCGGTACGACCTCTGTTGCATCTCCGACAAGGGGCAACAACCGACTCGTCGATTGCACGAGTTCCCAACGGTCCTTCAAATATTTTACGAACTATACATTTTCACTAATCGGTGCTTCAGCTACAGTTTGTTTAGCATCTTGCACACGTAGGCCTTTGAGCAAGTCTAGCCTCCTATGCTCCTAAAAGCAGTACTCTGTAAGGTACTGCCTTCTAGTCAAAGCTCAAGTAACTTTCTCGCTGTAAACATAGAAACGTTCTCATGACGTCAGCCAAAGCCGTCACATCATGTCCAGCACAAACGTGGGATCTCATCGTCAATGGCTGTACACAAACAGAGTCAGCCAGCTGCCGCAACAACCTCAGCCCCTTGCTCTTTAAATTCAATATAGCTCCCACAGATCGTACCATGATTAAGAGAAATCATATTTCAACCATTAATTAGAAACTGATTGGATCAAATTACTCCTGTACCAGTTCATTCCTGTAAGCTTGTAAATTAAAGTTTGCAAAGTAGATCAGTATTAACAAAGCACCCAATTATGACTGTTCGCACAAGATACTCAGTCAGGGCCACCAGGGAACATATGAATAGTTTTCAGCATGATATGTAACGAGAGAAACGCGCAGTATGTAGCTCTGTGAATTTTTCTCAAAACCAAGAAGTACCCGATACTTACAGTCAGGCTGAAACTGATAAGGGGTAACGCCACCTTTATAGGTGTATATGCGCCTGAAGAAGGGAAAGAAGATGAGTCTGAAACCTTCTATGAAGAACTACAGAAGACAGTAAATACAGTGCTACTGATAAGATTATTATGATGGGTGATTTCAGTGCCAGAATAGGAAATATCCCAGTAACAAACGTTATAGGTCCAGTTGGAGAACCGATATGTAACGAAAATGGAAAATTACTAAGAGATTTGGCCACTTACAACAATTCAAAAATCACAAATTCACTTTTTAAGAAAAAGGATATACACAAATACACTTGGGCCAGCAGAGGTCTTAGATCAATAATTGCCTACATCTTAGTAAATGATAAGCTAGTAGGCCAAGTAACGGATACAAGAGTTTATAGAGGACAAGATATAGGATTAGATCATTTCTTACTAATCTCCAGAATAAATCTTTTTACAAAATGGAAGAAAATAACTAAGAAAGTAACAAACCAACAAGATCAAAGCTTTTATAAGATATACTTGCTTGAAGAGGACAGTATCAGACACACCTATCAAAGGAGATTAAATGAAGAACTAGCAAATTTACGAAATAATGACAATATAGAAGAAGAATGCCAAACTATGAAGAATACTGTATGCAGAGTAGCATGAGAAGCTCTTGGTAAAAAGAAAAGAATAAGGAAAAGAAAAGGCCTAAAAATTTGAAACGAGGATATAATGAAAGCTGTCAAAGAAAAAAATGGATGCATACATAAAATACTTAAGCTCCCCACTATTGAGAACAAACAATACTATGAGGAGAAAAGAAATAACGCTAAATGTGTAGTAAGGAAAGCACATCAAGAACTCTGGGATAGGTTTATTTCTAATATCGAACATGATATCCACGGAAGACAACAAATGGCATATAAGGTTTTAAAAACCTTAAACACAACAGAAAGATAGAAGATACAAATACTTAATATTGAAGAACAGTGAATAAATCATTAAAGCGGATTGTGGTATGATCATAGAGCACAAGAAACTGAAATTGAACAACTAGATGAGAAAGGATTAGATGAAATACAGTCTGATGAATTAACATCTGCACATTTTTAAATGTGTGTGAAACGTGTGAACCTCCCCTCGTACCCCACTGCGCTGAGTTCCAGTGGACGGGCCTGGCCACCGCCACATCCACTCTAGCCGGCAGCTTGTGCGCTGCCCGCTGATGACAACACAACGCGCCACACAGTCTTGCGTGTAACTTCAGTGGTTTTGAAAAACAAAGACACTTGGCGTGTATGCTTGATTCAAACTATTAATTTCTAAGATGTTTTATTCACACTTGTTAAGTCATGTAATTTTCATTTGATGTTTTATGCTATTTATTCCTTATTCTTGTGTAAACATAATATTGTTGAAGTGTGTAAGTCCCTTTGTGACTCCTAGGAGGTCTTCAAAGTCTCTACACCCACCCCTAGTTTAAGGCCCCTGCCGTCTTCTGTGGGAACCTTTAACAGTCTAATAATGTTTACTTTGTTTTGCAAACTAAAATTGTCTACATTTAAATAACAATTACATTGAGCGAATTCAAATATAGTCTCCGCTCCTATGGAAGGGGGAGGAGTGTAAGGTTAAACCAGATAGTAGGGGATTCTATCGTTAATTTATTTGAAAAGGTTTATTTCATTTTCTCGTTATGGTCAAGCATTAGCCGGCAGCTTCAGCTGCCTGTAATTTTCTAGTCCCACAGTCTGTCAACAGCAAGTCAGCACTGCGGTGGGCAATCTCGATCACACACCTCCCCCGTGTGCTGAAGAGGTAACGCCACCTAGGCGACGCTGACCAGGCCACGCTTTGGAACTTTCCATGCCGCCCCCGCGGCTTCTGACCAATCAGGGCAGAGGAAGCTGCGTAGCCGTGCTGGATGTACCCTTCCGCCCGTCGCTGAAATGCTCTCTCTGACGCTTGCCCCGTAGCTGTGAACACCACCTGCCCCTCCCGGTGCTGCGGTGCAGTGGACTTTGTTTCTGTAGCTGCCATGCCATTCAGACTAGTCAGAATGGCAGATACCACTTTTCATTAACTTCGCCCTAGTTTGATGTGAACTATGCATCGCCTACCACTATGCTCTGGCTCACCCTCGCCTCCCTAGGCCTGACTCATGTTGCCCATTTGAATGCATTTTCTGTCAATAAATGGCCTCATCACAAAAATTGTCCAAATGATTTATTTCCGCCCACCGCCTTAGCCGCTCCTAACAGAGCCGATCCTGAACAACAACTTATGAAAAAGATCGCAGTATAAACCAATCAGAACCATGGTGCAAGGCTTTATGAACTTTTATAGGCTGTACTTCCTATAATCAGTTATTAAATAATACAGGCATCTAATGAAAATATGCGATTTGAAATCACATAGTAACATATCGAAAATCTAGCCAAAAGGCAAAATAACTGAACAAACACCACATAAAGAAGGAAGAAAGGATGAAGGCGGTTTGTTTTGACGATTATATTGTGACGTAGCACATAAACTGCATATTTTTTCGTAATACGCAGCGAAAACTTCTATTATGTTTAAACGCACGTCGTACTCAAAGACTACAACAGAAATGAAACATCCCCAAGGAAGATGGTGTAACAAGAGAGACCCAATATCTCTAAACCAAACACACACATGCAATAACATATGACATACACACACACACTCACTCAGCAAGCATGAGCACCATAACATGAAAGTATAAGTACAAACCTCAACGAAAATCCGAACAAAATCCGAAATTTTGATATTCCAACCACAGTTTTCAAGCACAGTGGACCTACAAACAAAATACTTCTGCACCCAAATTGCCTGTACAACTAATAATATGGAAGTGTGGTTCTGCCTTGACGAACATAGTTCTTCTCGTTTTAATACCCAGACATATGGTGGTGAAGTTCCTTGAGCTTCAGGGCGCTCATTTATTCTGTCTCAAATAACAAATGGTTCAAATGGCTCTGAGCACTATGGGACTTAACCACTGATGTCATCAGTCCCCTAGAACTTAGAACTACTTAAACCTAACTAACCTAAGGACATCACACACATCCATGCCCGAGGCAGGATTCGAACCTGCGACCGTAGCGGTCATGCGGTTCCAAACTGACGCGCTTAGAACCGCACGGCCACACCGGCCGGCCTCAAATAACACATAAACAACTTCTGCATCATTATACACAACATTTTTTGGGATTATGGTATTTATATTAACAAAAGTATTAACAGAAAAATATCAAAAGGAAATATATATATATATATATATATATATATATATATATATATATATATATATATATATATATATATTCGCCGTACACACTTCCGTACTCGACTCAGTTATTGACTTCACGTCTCCCAATGAAAGAGTCTCCCTGTTATCAGTAAAATCAGCTAATAAAGCATACACTCTGATCAATGTGCACGCCCCCACAAATCACCACAATAAAATCTACCCTGAAACAGTGGACAATTTCTGGGAAACACTAGAAGAAACAACAAATAAAGTACCTAGGCAGGATGTGAAAATCTTAGTAGGCGATTTTAATGCACAATTCGGGAAGGAAAAAAAATTCAGAGATACCACTGGACCCCACACCAAACACAAACGTACCAACAAGAATGGTGGAAAACTAATCGACTTCTGCAGAAACTTTGGACTTAAAATGATGAGTACCCAGTTTCAAAAACCTGCACATAAATTAACCACATGGAGATCACCCAGTCTTAGACAGCGTGAATACCAAATAGACAGTGTCGCAATTTCCAAAGAAAACATAAAAGAAATTCAAAACATCAGAACCTGCAAAGGTGTCTTTGAATCAGATTATCATCTTCTCCAAATAAAAACAAAATTCCAACCCAACAGAATGCTAAAAAGGCCACCCAAAAGTACCAAACGAGATCCGGAAAATCTGCAACTGAACATAGAAAAAATCATCATGCAAATTAATCAGGAAAAATCAACAGACTGCAAAAAACTAACAGAGAAAATTCTGGAAGCCCTCAAATTAGGACAACCCCCTCGCAACAGGAAACATCGCTGGTGGAATGCAACCTGTGATGAGGCAGTTGACAACCGAATAACTGCATGGAAAAAATATAGCAGTCACAAAACTGAAGAAAACTGGGAGAACTTTCTTAAAACCCAAAAACAGACCTCAAAAATAATTAGAAAAGAAAAACGGGCATATGACAACAACAGACTCTGAAATCCAGCAGGATTTCATCAAAATTAATACAAGAAATTTTTATAAGACTTTCAGAGAAACCTTACAGGGATACCAAGCGCCTAGCTTATGCTTCAAGAAACCCGATGGCTCTTTGGAAACCAACACGAAAAATAACTGCAAAATCTTAGCCGAATATTTCAGTTCCCTCCTCAACTGCGAGCCACCCCAAGAAAAACTTGTCTTCTCTTCTCCAGTATGCACACACCCAGACTCACATGCCCCGGATCTTGAAGAAATTATGGAGATAGTCAAGCAGTTGAAAAATATCAAAGCACCAGGAGAAGATAGGATCATTGCTGAGTTCTGGAAACTAAACGATCCTATACTTATGCAGAAATTACACCGTATAATATCAGACATATGGATAACGGAGCAGATACCAGAGGACTGGAAATGCGCTCTAATTCACCCGCTACACAAAAAGGGCGACAAGACAGACATGAACAATTACAGAGGAATTTCCCTGCTCCCAGTCGCTTACAAAATCCTTTCCAAAGCGCTTTTAAACAGGATAGAATCCCAAGTAGATACACTAATTGGTGAATACCAGGCCGGATTCAGAAAAGGACGGTCATGTGCGGAACAGATCTGGTGCTTAAAGACAATATTACAAATGAGGAAATGCAGAAACACAGTAGTTACATTCATCGACTTCAGGAAAGCATATGATTCAGTGGACCGTGGAACCCTGTTTAAAATCATGGAAGAATTTGGGATCGACCGAAAGACACGAAAAATCACAGAACAGACACTTACAGGAACAACGGCCAAAGTGAAATTCGTGGGCGAAGTATCAGGACCCTTCGAAATCAAATCTGGAGTCCGACAGGGGGATGGACTATCCCCAATCCTTTTCAATATTGTTCTAGAAAAGATAATCAGGGAATGGGAACCTCACGTAAAGGGTATCCAAATTGGTATCAAGAAAGAGAACCGAATTAAAGTCAAGTGCCTTGCTTTCGCTGACGATATTGCAATTATCACCAATAACAGAACAGAAGCGATTCACGCAGTGGAAAAACTACATGAAATTTCACAAAAAACCGGACTACAGATATCTTATGAAAAAACCCAATATATGGAAAGGCAGCCAGAAAATAAATCCCCTTTAATAACAATATATGGTAAAATTGCACAAGTCTGCCATTTTAAATACCTCGGTGAAACTATACAGTCCTCAGGATTAAACCGAATTGCCAATGAACAAAGAATCACCAAGCTCCAGAAAGCCTACAAGCTAACATGGACGCATTACAACAAGAAGTGCATTTCGACAGACGCAAAATTAAGGCACTATACAACAGTGATTCTTCCAGAAGTAATCTATGCAGCGGAAACAATGGTGATTGATGGTCATTCTAAAATTAAGGAAATAGAAAAGCAGGAAAGAAAAATTCTCAAGAAGATTTACGGTCCAATCAACAAAAATGGCATTTGGATGAAGAGACCACAAAACGAGCTCTATAGAAAGATCAACATAGTGACAGATGAAATCAGAAAGCGCCGAGCCAAATTTTATGCACACATCTACAGGATGGAAGACTCCAGAACAGCAAAGAAATTATTCAATATTATAACAAGGAGTAAATGTGGCACGGAATGGCTGAAAGAAGTCCAGAGGGATCTACAGCAGATCAACATAAAAAATCTCGAAGATCGCACCGAGTGCCGGCATAAAATCACAAGTGTGAAGTTTGGGGAAAGAACATCGCATCAGCCTGGTAAAAAATGGACAGAGGAACGGAAGAAGAGCATTCTGAGAAGATGAGGAAGTTTTGGGAAGCAAAGAGGAAAAACACCCGAAGATGAAATTATGACAACTATTTTTTTCTGCAGTTTGGCATTTGCAGTTAATCATGGTTTTTCATGTTATGTTATATAAATAGCAAAATTTCAGGCCTAAAATGAAATTATTGCTTTTTCGTTTACCTAATGTCGTATTATAGTTCTCTCGTCACTATATTACGTTCTGTTGTCACCAAATATGCGCAGTTTTATTCTTTAACTATCGTTTTTTAGGCTAAAGTACTAGGTGTTGTACATGGATATTTTCAGCTATTATAAGTTTCTGTGGAGGGCTGTTGCTGCATTTAAGAATTTTTATGTCTTTGTATATGTCTGTTCAAAAAATAGCTCTGATCACTATGGGACTTAACTGCTGAGGTCATCAGTCCCCTAGTACTTAGAACTACTTAAACCTAACTAACCTAAGGACATCACACACATCCATGCCCGAGGCAGGATTCGAACCTGCGAGCGTAGTGGTCACGCGGTTACAGACAGTAGCGCCTAGAACCGCTCCGCCACTCCGGCCGGCTTATGTCTGTTGGTCTGTGTTTCATGTCCGCAAGGTGATCAGCAGATGTGGAATGACTGCTCTTACTTAAGTTCCGCTCTGTTTTCAGTGTGTCTGATGCTGAAATTTCTACTTCTATGTCCAATAGAAATTGAGTTGCACCATGTAATCTGGTAGAGTCCAAAGGAGTTTTGTTTGCCTCTGTTAGTGTTAGCCACCCTCAGTTTCTTTTTTGTACAGAGCTGTCTATCAATTCGCGGCCTGCTGTCTTTATCACCCGTGTTCGAAAGTTCATTACTGGAATCAAACTGTAGAATCCAAATAAGGTTTCCAGATCATTTTTCCTACCAGAATCCATTAGAAAATCTATATTAATATCTCCACAGATTATTAAAGTTACTGAGGTGTAACCTATTGGGGAAGGTGATAGCTACTGAGTGTGTTAGTTAGTGAGAGAGTAGTGTTATCTCGGAAATAAATTTTTTGATTCAGTGTGTGAAATAATACACACACACACACACACACACACACACACACACACACACACACACAAAAATGGGTCAAATGGCTCTGAGCACTATGGGACTCAACATCTATGGTCATCAGTCCCGTAGAACTTAGAACTACTTAAACCGAACCAACCTAAGGACATCACACTACACCCATTCATCACAAGGCAGAGAAAATCCCTGACCCCGCTGGGAATCGAGCTCGGGAACCCGGGCACGGGAAGCGAGAACGCTACCGCACGACCACGAGCACACACACATACACACACACACACACACACACACACACACACACACACACACACACGAAAGTATAATAACTGATCTCCATGAAAATAACAGTGTATTATTTCTCAAAAATTATAGCATTTTGCGCACTTTGTAAGCACAACGGGGTTTCAAAATAAATATTTTCACATCTAAATTGCCTGTATTGCTTGTTAAAATACATGCAGCTGACTAATTGGCACTACTTAATAACTCTCATAGCCCATAACCTATTATCCATAATCATAACCCAAGAACTGCAACCTGTAACCTGTAACCTATTTTCTGATCAGCTGTCACTGGAGTGGCCAGTGATGGTCAGCGGTGAATGATGGTCAGTAGTCAATGATCATGATCACTGATCAATAATGATAGTTGGTTGTCAATGTTGGTCAGTGGTGAATTATGCTGATTAGTGGCCAATGATGATCACTGGATTAGTCAACGATGGTCAGTGGTCAGAGATGGTCAGTGGTCAATGATAATCAATGGTCAATGATAGGTGGTGGTTAATGATGATTGACAGTGGGCTACAATGATGAAAGCATTGTAAGTAGGCTGTTCATGTTTTCTCTATGTAAGTAGGCTGTTTATGTTTTCTTATTGGCAATGTTACGTAGCGCTCAATATGAAAATCACTGGCTGTGCTGTGTGCAGTCTGTGGCTGCTTTGCATTGTTGTAATACTCGCCATTGTAGTGTTAGGCAGCTGGCTGTGAACAGCGCGTAGCGTTGCGCAGTTGGAGGTGAGCCGCCAGCAGTGGTGGATGTGGGGAGAGAGATGGCGGAGATTTGTAATTTGTCATGAACTGATATATATATATTATGACTTGTGATGATATTAAGGTAAATACATTGTTTGTTCTCTATTAATATCTTTCATTTGCTAACTATCCCTATCAGTAGTTAGTGCCTTTAGTAGTTTGAATCTTTTATTTAGCTGGCAGTAGTGGCGCTTGCTGTATTGCAGTAGCTTGAGCAGCGAAGATTTTTGTGAGGTAAGTGATTTGTGAAAGGTATAGTTTAATGTTAGTCAGGGCCATTCTTTTGTAGGGAATTTTGAAAGTCAGATTGCGTTGCGCTAACAAAGTATTGTGTGTCAGGTTAAGCACAGTCCTATATAAATTGTTCAAAGGGGACGTTTCATATGTCGACCCTTAGCCTAGGATACCTCACTGGAATCTTCTGATTTTTCTTGTAGTTTGTGTATTTAGTGTAGCTTTTGTTTATTGCTAGCGCGTAATTGTAGAGAGAATCTCCTTTGTAGTTGTAGCCTTTCATTGTTGTACAGTAAAACAGTTGTGGCATGCATATAGATTTGCACCAAGTATTTCGCAGCTGTAATTAACTAGATATTATTTTCAGTGTTATGTTAATGTGTTCTCTTATTTTTGCTCTTCAAATTGTGTTTTTCTGTGTTGTCGTGTGAAATACTGTGACAATAATGGCGTGTGAAAAACGTAATACTAGGCTCCAAAGTAAACTGAGAAATGACAGTGAAAATGAGAGCAGTGTGTTAGCGCCACCGAGTAATGAATTAACTGATGTTCAAAGTAGTAATTTGGTAATTGTGCATAGGGAAATGGAGCGGGCGTCAAACAATGGCGTGGACAGTGAAACAATTAGTGAAGAGGGAAGCATTATCGATCGACCGGTCGGCAATAGCTCGCCTCAGGAAGCCGAAATGACACGACACGATCTCGCAAATACTGTAGATTCAGGTTTTGGGTCATCACCGTTTTCTCAAATAAGTCAAGACACATTTTCTGCTTGTCAAAATGTGAATGTTGTCGGTGCAAATGCACTGCCTAAAAGCGTAGAGAAACAGATTCCAGACACTAATACATTATTATTGCAATTAATGCAACAAATGGAACAAAATCAGAGACAAACACAGCAACAGTTAGACACAGTGGAACAAAATCTCAAAAAGTTAGACACAGTGGAACAAAATCTCAAAAAGTTAGACACAATGGAACAAAATCTTCAAAAGTTAGACACCACACTTGAACAAACACGTGAAGATTTAGCTAGTGAGTTACATAACATTGAATCGAAATGTCAAAAAGTCTGTAATGACGTAAAATCACAAATTTGTGAGCATTTCCAACCTATTTTTTCGCGGCATGAAAATGCATTACAGAATCATGAAGCAGCCATAAAAGAACTGCAAACTATTTTTCATGAAAATCACAACACCTTGCAAGCTAAAATTGACTCAGTTGCATCTATCGATTCGGTTACGCAACTTGCAAAAACTCAGGAAAACTTAAAGATCACAGTAGACACGATTGCAACACAAATGGACACTCTGAAACTTGGTTCAGAAAAACATACAGAGGAAATGATTTCACTATCGGATAAAGTAGCCGAACTTTCAGATCAGTTCACTAACTTATCTACAAAGGTAGATGATGATCTGAATGACACAACACCTGTAGCCTTCACTGACACAGAAGAGTATGAACAAATTAGAAAATTCAAACAAAATCAAAATCAAATCAATACACAGTACAAAAGAGAAATCCGGGAAGTGCAAGATCAGTTGGCACAAGTAGTACAAGAATTACGTATTTCAGAGGACACTCGCGCCCCAATACGGGAAGAGGGACATACAAATACGGAACAGACACAAAATAACAACACAGGGCACTTCGGAAATTGTGAAAGAAGTTGGCAAGGTACGCCGAATTTTGAGATGGAACCGCCGAAACGACGTAACTATGACCGAGATGCTACTCGCCGACACGATGATTTTGACTATAAGCTGTTCATTACTACACGTAAATTCAAAACGTTTAAGAATTCTGCCAACGACATTCATCCACAAGCATGGCTCCATCAATTCTCTCATTGTTTTCCTCCCAACTGGTCGTTGGAACACAGATTAGAATTTATGTGTGGCTACTTAGAGAATGAACCAGCTGTAAGAATGCGATCGGTAATTCACGATTGCCACAGTGAAGGAGAATTTTACCATGCCTTCCTCTCAGCATATTGGTCTCAAGCCACACAAGACCGCGTAAAACATGGTATCATAATGATGAAACATTTCGAACAATCTGAATTTTCCAGTCTTGTGAAATATTTTGAAGACATGTTGCATAAGAATCAGTATCTTTCAAACCCATACAGCCCCTCAGAACTTATCCGCATTTGCTTACTCAAATTGCCTGATCATTTACGACATATTATTTTAGCAGGACGTTGCAAAGATGACATTGAAGCATTTCAGGGTCTGTTACAAGAATTGGAAATTGACACTGACAATCGGGGTACGCGGAAACAGGAGCACAACAATTACAGATCACATCAGTCGCAATTCCGCGATGAAAGAAATAATAACTGGACGCGACAAGGCTATTCTCACAACACAAATCGTGACCGAAATAGACACTACCCGTATTACAACCGTTGGCAGAGTAGTAATAATTACAGGGAAAGATCACCTCTCCGCGGTAGTGACTATCACAGAGACAATCAGAGAAACAGACAATTTGGGAACCAAAATAATTATTATCAAGGGAGACAGAATAACTTTAGACGCAACGGTCCAACGCGCAGTTACGATTCAAGGATAAATTCTCCACCACATGACCGACACGAAAGAAACTGTGTAAACTACCGACAAAACGACAGACCTGAATTCCATCAGAACTGGCGAGCTTTAAGCAGAGCTGGGCCCTCTCGGCAAGGTGAATTTGTGGAAGTTAGGCCTCCTAATCCCAATAACGACGCGCGCCAACAAAGAGGCAGACAATGACTCGCGCCGCAGGCAGCCACCTGCGCCGGCTGGCTCAGGAAAAAATAACATAGACGCTAACCTTGAGCAAAATTCCAGTATTCTTTACCGACGAATACCGCATGATAATTGCGTTGAAGTTGAAACTCTGCGTACTAGGAAGAGTAAAGGTTTACACCACATTTCACATGTAAAACCATTTATTGAAAGATAATCTGCTTTTTAACTTTGTCTTTGTCATATAACTTTTCACTTCACATTTTTAGTATGCTTTGTCAGACTTAAGAAACTGTTAACATGCAACAATGTTTGAAGTTAAATATCCAGTCTAGAACCTAGGGAACATTTTTAAAACAGAAATTACGAATGCATTGTTATAGTGAACAGACGACACAGTGTTGTATTTGTACATTCTTGCTTGTTAGTTGCACGATTACGTAACGACTATCAGGGTTACATACTTAGGACACATACTGGTACTGCTAATGAGATTTTAATGCAACATTTTGGTTTACTTGAAAATACATTCTGGGTTTAAAGTACTTTCTGTGAGATACCAGACGACACAGTAGTTAGTTTATGTGACAGCTACACGATTTTATCACGACGCTACTAATGAGTGACAATTTACAATGTTGCTTTTGCGGTGTATCTGTTTTATATCTGCACAGTTTTCTAAATTCTTCTGGAAAGAAAAACATGTTTTAGTAGTAACTTTTGTGGTACAGCAACAATGAGACAGCCTTTTTCGTGGCGCAACATTACGTTACTGTACAGTACTTTCTTCATCACGCCAATAAGCATTATAACTACGATATCTATACGCAAAGCATTTCACTTTTGTTTATCATGAGGTAAGTACATTGGCTTCTGCAGAACTTAGCTTTCGGAGGACGATAACTACGACACTTCCACACAGATTATGTTGCAACAAGACGCACATTTAGCGCTACAGTACACGTATTTGAGTGATTAATTTTGTACTTGAAACATTTATTTTTAAAGATTTTTTAATTACAAAGAAAGTTTTCCGTGATACATTTCATTCCATTGCTGTAATTTGTAACACCTGAGGGCATAATTACATTTATCCTCAGGGGGGTACACGCTTACTTTGTGTACCATGTGTGTGGCAACCACAAGGAACCCTAGCTAATATGGTATTTGCTTATACAACTTTACACATCGGTATCATATTTCTCTAACACACAAATTATACAGCTATCTGATTATTTAACTGAGAGAGACAAACATTTATTTTACTACATCAGTGACACATGTTTACGCAATTATACAGTTGGATAACTTCACACTTATGAAACTGTATTTTGTCTGTACTTTGTAAACTGTTCATATTTTTTCGGAATCATTGTGATACTATGAGAGCTTTGAATGATGTATTTGGTATGAGATCATGATTTTTAAAGTACGTTTGAGGCAGCTGACACTTTTGACATGAGCAGAGAATTTTTTTAGGCTTAGAAATTATTGGAGGAAGTTACGACGATTTTGAGATTTGACTGAGGTGTTATGATGTTATTATTACGACGACAATGTGTATTATGTTGTTGAGGAATGTTTATTATGCTACGTATTTCTCATGATGAAATATTGAAGAAGTGTCGACGAATATGTATATGTATAATGAGGTAAGGAATAATGAGTAGTGTTTAGGGACTCTGATTTATGAAAAGGATGTTGGAAACCAAGAAACGTACTTTAAGAGTTATGAAATGTGTGTGTATATTCGGGAATGTATTACAATGCAGACGAAAATTTTTTTTGGACACTGTTATAACAATAGCATTTTGTTTCTACAGATTTGTAACGCAAATTCTTGACCTGTGAAATATTTTTATATGCGACTGTCTCTGTAGCGGAAACTGCTGTCGTAAATATTTCCGTAAGAAAGTTAACGGACCACCTACACATAATGCGTCGTGGGCACCCAGCTGTGTCAGACGCCTGGAGAAAAAGCCATTAGCGCGTGCCTTTCAGAGCACAGGAAAACACCTGGAGAACAAGCCATTAGGGTGTGCCTTTCATCGCTAATGCGACACCCTCGTTACTTGAAAACATATGATTACTCGCACTTTGTGCTAATTGCTGAAATGCTTATGAATTGATGGGAAATATTCGTACATCTGCACACCTGATTATGACAAGTGTCTTTCTATGAGAGTTGAGAGCTACTGACTTACGAAATGCCACATGACTATTGAATGATGTTTTTATGCTTTGGTTTGCGTAATTGCTTATTTCACTTGATATCTGGTTTCCAGCTGTGTTGCAGCATTGCTTTTATAAAATAAAATGCATTTGCTAATGTGAACACTTTCTGTCAACAGATCTATTAAATAATTATTTTATGATCCACATTCTTTAAAAAAGGAGCACTTGGAAAGGAAAGAACAATAAGAAGGAACTAGTAACTGCATACATAATATTCTTTTCAAGTACATGGTAATATTTCTTTTACAATAAGTTGTTGTGGTGCACCACTTTAATTACATAGATATTAAGATGTGAATATACATTTCCCTTATCTGCATTGTTGTTTTTACTGTATTATTTTTTTTGCTTGAGCTATGTCATGTTTCGATATAAGCTGCTGTTTGCTAGGCATAGTGTTATTGAATTTGACTTTTGCTCATTTATGCTGCTAGCTTTGCCAATTTGCATTTTTTGCATTGCTGTTTGTGTTGATTTGTTATGTGATGCTGCATTGCCTCGTCCCTTAGTTTAGTATCTGAGCTCAGTAGATTTAAGTTAGCTTAAGAGGAGACTATATAAGAAACTAACTATTATAAATTTATAAGAAATGCATTGAGAAGCTATCAGAAAATGGTCTGGCAAAATAAAAAGGATACTGTACAGTGGAGAAAAACTGTTATTGACAGAGGATATGAACAAAAAAAGTAGGGTTTAGGGACAACAGGTTTAGGTAGGATTTTCTTGGAAATAAATGTTGAAGTAAGAAATGTGTGAACATATAAATACAGAAAGCATGCTTAGATAGAATTTTTTTGGTGGAAACAAAGGATGAAATAAGAGGAAAGATATATGAAGTTTTGGGTTGGACTGCAGTACCAAATGTTACACTGAAAACGAACCCTGTCCTTTCCTTTTGTGTTATCCCACTATGTGTTTGTGTACCCTTGAGTATTTGTTTTCTTCCTGTCTCTGTGTAGTTTCATAGAATTTTTTCTTCTTTTAATATTAAGCTACATTCACTATGATGAGGAATACTGTTATCCTCAAATATAATTGGCATTAATAATATGTTATTTACTTTGTAAAGATGTTAGACATTATTCATTCTGTTTAAATGCTCATGTGTGAAGTTGATGTTTCAATAATTATTCTGATCTTCTATGTATGTACTCATGTCATAATTCCTGTAACACTGACGTATATGTCTATTTCTATTTTTTGTAAAGCCTGTACTACAAATGTTATCTGTATTATTATGTTTTTAATGATGTATTTTGTACCTTTGTAATTGTATTCTCATGTTATAAAATTGTAATTGTTACCAGTTCTTCAAATTAAGTAACATTTCACTGCACACGTTTCTGTTGGTCATAGTACATGGACAATATGTGAGAAGTAGGGACTGATAGTGTTTGCACGTGTGTTAATGATTCAGCAAGGGACTGGATAACAGCATTGCTCGTTCTAAGGACAATTCCAAAAACTTTGTGAGTGCACAAGTGGTGGTTTATGGACTTGCTATATTCTCCGCAAGACTCTTCGATGGTGAATGTGCACCTGCACAATCGCAACAGATGGCTGCTGGTCATCTCTACAAGGACTACAGTGGGTCTGCATCTATGATGACCCACCAACGCCATTATTTCTACAAGGACTGCAGTGGGTCTGCACCTCTGGTGGCCCACCAATACCACAATCTCTACCAGGACTCCAGTGGGTCTGCTCTGTGATGACCTACCTACCAATATTCTTCCAAACTACGACTGACTCTGCTGTGGGTTTGCTCCATTGTGGCCCATTACCTGTCTGCATGTCAAGAGTCAGCACTGTCTTTTCGTTGGAAGAACAACACTACTTCTTCGAGACTGCATGGAAATCCACTACTTCCATGTGCATTGTGTTTTACTGCTCAGACTTTGAGAAAAACACTGCTATTCTACTGTTATGTACGATTAGGACTGTCTTTATGGACTGTGAGAAAATTTGAGCTTTTGACCAACATAATATCAATAAGTGTGTGCATTTGATTTCTTTGTTATTGTAATTATGAAAAATTTTATCAAATCATTATTGGCCACTGCCCAAAAAAATTTTGTAAAATTTTTTGTGGGGAGCATGGGGGCTATGTAAGTAGGCTGTTCATGTTTTCTCTATGTAAGTAGGCTGTTTATGTTTTCTTATTGGCAATGTTACGTAGCGCTCAATATGAAAATCACTGGCTGTGCTGTGTGCAGTCTGTGGCTGCTTTGCATTGTTGTAATACTCGCCATTGTAGTGTTAGGCAGCTGGCTGTGAACAGCGCGTAGCGTTGCGCAGTTGGAGGTGAGCCGCCAGCAGTGGTGGATGTGGGGAGAGAGATGGCGGAGATTTGTAATTTGTCATGAACTGATATATATATTATGACTTGTGATGATATTAAGGTAAATACATTGTTTGTTCTCTATTAATATCTTTCATTTGCTAACTATCCCTATCAGTAGTTAGTGCCTTTAGTAGTTTGAATCTTTTATTTAGCTGGCAGTAGTGGCGCTTGCTGTATTGCAGTAGCTTGAGCAGCGAAGATTTTTGTGAGGTAAGTGATTTGTGAAAGGTATAGTTTAATGTTAGTCAGGGCCATTCTTTTGTAGGGAATTTTGAAAGTCAGATTGCGTTGCGCTAACAAAGTATTGTGTGTCAGGTTAAGCACAGTCCTGTATAAATTGTTCAAAGGGGACGTTTCAGCATCTTTTATCAGGCTTCTTCACAGCATTCTCAAAGAGGGCTGGATTAGTTGAAGTCGACTCAGGAACGGTCTTCTACATTTAAGAGGTGTAGTTTGAGCTACATTGCCAGTTCTTGCCTGTACGCTCAGTGAGTAAGAATGATTGAAACTGTAGTGCGTATCTCACTTCCTTTCCTGTTTCATTGCTTCCGCTATCATATTATGATTACACAACATCAGTGTAAATCCCACTTTGCATCACACAGTTGTTGAATGAAACAATGCGTTTGAAGTTCTGGCAACTCACTGCATCATTGTCTCAATAGTATTCATTTTCTTTATGTTTCAGATGGTTAGAGAACATGTACTGAAGGCACAGCAAGCTAAATCTACTACAGAATCCAGTGATGACAGACCATCATTAACTACTGACCATTATTGATCGCCAAGCATCGTCATGACTTCTAATCATAATCACTGGCCATTTATCGTCACCACTGGCCATTGTTCATAACATTGACCACTGAATGTCGTCGGTCATTGAAGCAATCCAGTGATCATCATCACTGACCGTTAAGGACCACCAATCACTGACCATCAATGGCCAATAATCATCATCGTTGACCATAGGCCATCATTGACCACTCCCAATCATTGCCCACCGACTATCACTGACCAGATCACCAATGACTACTGATCATCATCATTGACCACAGACCATCATTTACACAGACCACCATTTACCACTGAACATCATTTATCAATCCAGTGATCGTTGTTGATCATTGATCATAAAACAGGTCATAGAGGTTATAAGTTCCAGGTTATGAGTTATGATTTATGAGCCTATTAAATAAGCAGTGACATTAAGAGACCTGTGTGTATTTTGGTAAGTAATGCAGACAATTTCAATCACGAAATAGGCAGCTCACAGAAACGGGGCTCAGCTCACAGAGCCCTTACACCGACTACTATTGACCTCTGTACCCCAACAAGCCGGTTTGCAGTTGTGTCAGGCACATTCGGCGTGGAATCAGATTTCCTGGCGTAATATGTTCTTCAGTGACGAGTCCTGCTTCGAACTGCGCCCCGATGACCAACGAAGATGTGTCTGGAGACTCCCCGGACAGTGGTGGTATGCCAACTTGACTGTGGCTGTCCTACAGCTCGACAAACAGGAGCTACGGTCTCCGGTGCCATTTCATTTCACAGATGGACCCATTTGGTTGTCGTTCGCGGCATCCTTATAGCATAGTGGTACGTCGACGATATTCTGCGCCTCGGGTGGTTGCCCTTCATGGCGAGCCATCCTGGGTGTACATTTCAGCAAGATAATGCCCGTCCGCACAGGGTGAGTTTTTCTACTGCTTTTCTTCATGCTTGCAAAGCACTACTTTGGCCAGCAAGATCGCCAGATCTCTCCACTGTCGAGAAAGTTTGGAGAATTATAGGCAGGGACCTCCAGACACCTCGGGATTTTGACGATCTAATGAGCCACTTGCACAGAATTTGGCACGATATCCCTCAGGAGTACATACAGTTCCATCAGTCAATGCCAAGACAAATAACTGATTGCGTAAGTGCCAGAGGTGGACCGACGCGTTATTTACTTGCTCAATTTGTAAGCTCTTTCCCTTAAATAAATCATCCAATATTTCTAAAACTGTAATCATTTGTTTGTCTGTACATCTACCGATTTCCGTCCTATTCGAATAACTTCTCCATGCAAAGCATAACACTCACTTCAATGTGCTGTTACCTGCGTGCTGTCATCGCGAATGTCTCTCAGCAGAATGTCTCGATGCGTAATGCAGACGTGACGTCAGGTACTTCTGCCTGAACACCCTGTAAGCCCGACAGCTGCGTCTCGTTCGCTGTAGCCTACTCACCCTCGTTGCCTTCTGTGATGAGTAAATCCGTCTCATGACGAAATCTTCTTAATGAAAACATTCACGTAATCCAGAGACCGCGCACGTGAGTGCTACTTTCATACAGTTCGGAAGCGTCTAAGTTAAACACAGCCGCTAACCAAATATCCAGCACTCGCAATCACCTGGCATCAAATACCATTCAAAAATCCTTCTACACAGTTCCAACAAACTTCAAACAATTGACTATCTTCACTAGTTGTTGACAGCGTCACGTATTCAGATAATTATTAATTATTTTTCCCCACCAGGGTTGATCCCATCTACAGCGAAGCAGTACGACAGGGGGTGTTAATTGTGGATGGACACTAATTGTTAGGGTGCCAATTAACATTTTCAACAAGAAGGAATCAAAAGTCAATCTTCATCACAACAAGCGTCTTTTGTACTGCTACAGATGACAGGTCAATGTACAAATTTGTACTTTGAATGCAGAGCGTGCGAAGGACCATAGCTAGTGATGTACTAACGGATTGGCTTTAACAACCGACTGGCTAGCCGATTTTTTTTTCGTTCAGTCGTTTTCTTTTTCTTTTTCTTTTTTTTTTTTAATAAAATGAAACAACTGAATGAAACTAGTCCGTGTGGCAACGTCAGCTATATGAGTGTTTCTCACTCACTCACCGGATTTTAGTGGTTTTTTGCTTAATGTGGTACAGCCGATTGGCTCAAGATTCTGACGGTTACGTCTGTGTTTGAGTGATTTCACATACATTTATTTTCAGCATCAACTGCGACTAGGATTGCCAACATTCTCAGAAACAATTAATGTAAATGAGAGCTGAATAAAAACTATACTTGATGAGGGTAGTCGTCATTTACTTGTTTCACACTATGAAACATTCAACAGGCCAGTACTGAATACTGTAGGACCTGTGAAACCCAACAGATGTGCTGAGAGCTGCTTCATACGAGCGCCTACGCAGAAGTTGTTTGCGCAACTTGATTGCCCGATCTGAAACAGAAGTACAAGACCTGTGGCTACGCCTTCAACGTTGGTGGTATATGAATTATATAAAGAATTATATCTTATAAGACTGTCTTCTTGGCTTCTGCTTTCCTGCTAATACATTGGCATTTTGTGTTGACTAATACATAAATAAAAAGAAAACAGAATTAATATGATGCACAAAAGGAATATTTTGTTAATTTGTGTTTTCTAATTTTGTGTTTTCTTGGAATTTGAATTTTTTGTGTTCTTTTTAATGCTTTCCAATTTTTTTTTCAACTTTAGCTGGGCACGGAGTGCTGAGTAGATAACTTACACCTACGTTTGTGGGCTTGAGAGTGCTTATTTCAACATAGTAGTTGTACTGAAGTGATTATGCCCGCTATCATTGGTGGTGATATGGAGATAATGACAGTAGTACGTTAATTGGCTAAAGTCTACTGGGATGACTTAACCTAGGATCCTTAATTCTAATGATTAATGAATGTCAGTGTCCTGTGTTTACATGGGCTGTCGTATAGCGGTCATTTTGGCTGACACCGGTTGGTATGGTGATGGACGAGTGATGGCTGTATGTTATGGATGCCATTTAGCACTAATTTACACCTAACACATGTCTGACTCAGATTACTTACTTCCATCGTATACAATAAATTACCCCCCGTGTACCACAGATCTTGCCGTTGGTGGGTAGGCTTGCGTGCCTCAGCTACACAGATAGCCGTACAGCAGGTGAAACCACATCGAAAGGGTATCTGTTGAGAGGCCAGACAAACGTGTGGTTTCTGAAGAGGGGCAGCAGACTTTCCAGTAGTTGCAGGGGCAACAGTCTGGATGATTGACTGATCTGGCATTGTAACACTAACCAAAACGGCCTTGCTGTGGTGGTACTGCGAACGGCTGAAATAAAGGGGAAGCTACAGCTGTAATTTTTCCCGAGGGCATGCAGCTTTACTGCATGGTTAAATGATGATGACGCCTTCTTGGGTAAAATATTCCGGATCTCCAGGCGGGAACTACTCATTAGGACGTCGTTATCAAGAGAAAGAAAACTGGAGTTCTACTGATCGGAGCGTGGACTGTCAGATCCCTTAATCGGGCAGGTAGGTTAGACAACATAAAAAGAGAAATGGATAGGTTAAAGTTAGATATAGTGGTAATTAGTGAAGTTCGGTGGCAGGAGGAGTAAGACTTCTGGTCAGGTGAATACAGGGTTCTAAATAAAAAATCAAGTAGGGGTAATGCAGCAGTAGGTTTAATAATGAATAAAATCTAGGAGTGCGGGTAAACTAATACAAACAGCATAGTGAACGCATTATTGACGCCAAGACAGACACGAAGCCAAAGGCTACCACGGTAGTACAAGTTTATATGCCAACTAGCTCCGCAGATGACGAACAGATTGATGAAATGTATGATGAGGTAAAAGAAATTATTCAGATCGTGAACGGAGACGAAAATGTAATAGTCATGGATGACTGGAATTCGATAGTGGGAAAAGGAAGAGAAGGAAACGTAGTAGGTGAATATGAAATGGGGGTAAGAAATGAAAGAGGAAGCCGCCTGGTCGAATTTTTTCACAGGCCATAACTTAATCATAGCTAACACTTGGTTCAGGAACCATAAAAGTAGGTTGTATACATGGAAGAGGCCTGGAGATACTGGAAGGTTTCAGATAGATTATATAATGGTAAGAAAGAGAGTTACGAACGAGGATTTAAACTGTAAGACATTTCCAGAGGCAGATGTGGAATCTGACCACAATCTATTGGTTATGAACTGTAGATTAAAACTGAAGAAACTGCAAAAAGGTGGGAATTTAAGGAGATGAGACCTGGATAAACTGTGAGAACGAGAGGTTGTAGAGAGTTCAGGGACAGCATTAGGGAACGATTGACAGGAATGGGGAAAGAAATACAGTAAAAGAAGAATGGATAGCTAGTTGCTAGTAGCTAGTAGGTAAAAAGACGAAGGCTAGTAGAAATCCTTGGGTAACGAAAGATATGGCCAAGCGGTTCTAGGCGCTTCAGCCTGGAACCGCGCGACCGCTACGGTCGCAGGCTCGAATCATGCCTCGGGCATGGATGTGTGTGATGTCCTTAGGTTAGTTAGGTTTAAGTAGTTCTAAGTTCTAGGGGACTGATGACCTCAGTTGTTAAGTCCCATAGTGCTCAGAGCCATTTTTAACATAAGATATATTGAATTTAATTGATGAAAGGAGAAAATATAAAAATGCAGTAAATGTAGTAGGCAAAAAGGAATACAAACGTCTAACAAATGAGACCGAGAGAAAGTGCAAAATGGCGAAGGATGAATGGCTAGAGGAAAAATGTAAGGATTTAGAGGCATATCTCACTAGGGGTAAGATAGTTACTGCCTACAGGAAAATCAAAGAGACCTCTGGAGAAAATAGAACTACTTGTGTGAATATCAAGAGCTCAGATGGAAACCCAGTTCTAAGCAAGGATGGGAAAGCGGAAAGGTGGAAGGAGTATATAGACAATCCTTACAATGGCGATGTACTTGAGGACAATATTATAGAAATTGAAGAAGATGTAGATGAAGATGAAATGGGAGATATGATATGCGTGAAGAGTTTGATAGAGTACTGAAAGACCAAAGTCGAAACAGGACCTTGGGAGTAGACAACATTCCATTAGAACTACTGACATCCTTGGGAGAGCAGCGCTGACAAAACTCTACCATCTGGTGAGCAAGACGTATGAGACAGGTGAAATACCCTCAAACTTCAAGAAGAGTATAATAATTCCAATCCCAAAGAATGTAGGTGTTGACAGGTGTGAAAATTACCGAATTATCAGTTTAAAAAGTCACGGCTTCAAAATACTAACGCGAATTCTTTACAGACGAATTGAAAAACTGGTAGAAGACGACGTCGGGGAAGATCAGTTTGGATTCCGTAGAAATGTTGGAGCACGTGAGACAATACTGCCCCTACGACTTATCTCAGAAGACAGATTAAGGAAAGGCAAACCTACATTTCTAGCATTTGTAGACTTAGTGAAAGCTTTTGACAATGTTTACTGGAATACTCTTTCAAATTCTAAAAGTGGCAGGGGTAAAATACAGGGAGCGAAAGGCTATTTACAAATTTACAACCTGTACAGAAACCAGATGGCAGTTATAAGAGTCGAGGGGCGTGAAAGGGAAGCAGTGGTTGGAAAGGGAGTGAGACAGGGTTGTTGCCTATCCCAGCAGTAAAGGAAACAAAAGAAAAGATTGGAGTAGGAATTAAAACCCATGGAGAAGAAATAAACGCCGGCCGGTGTGGCCGAGCGGTTCTAGGCGCTTCAGTCTGGGACCGCGCGACCGCTACGGTCGCAGGTTCGAATCCTGCCTCGGGCATGGATGTGTGTGATGTCCTTAGGTTAGTTAGATTTAAGTAGTTATAAGTTCTAGGGGACTGATGACCTCAGATGTTAAGTTCCATAGTGCTCAGAGCCATTTATTTTGAAGTAATAAAAACTTTGAGGTTCGCCGATGACACTGTAATTCTGTCACAGACAGCAAAGGACCTGGAAGAACAGTTGAACGGAATGGACAATGTCTTGAAAGGAGGATATAAGATGAACATCAACAAAAGCAAAACGAGGATAATGGAATGTAGTCGAATTAAGCCGGATGATGCCGAGTGAATAATTACATAATGAGACACTTAAAGTAGTAAATGAGTTTTGCTATTTGGAGAGCAAAATAACTGATGATGGTCGAAGTAGGGAGGATATAAAATGTAGACTGGCAATGGCAAGGAAAGCGTTTCTGAAGAAGAGAAATTTGTTAACATCGATTATAAATTTAAATGTCCGGAGGTCGTTTCTGAAAGTATTTGTGTGGAGTGTAGCCATGTATGGAAGTTAAACATGGATGATAAATAGCTTAGACAAGAAGAGAATCGAAGCTGTCGAAATGTGGTGCTAAAGAAGAATGCTGAAGACTAGATGGTTCAAATGGCTCTGAGCACTATGGGACTTAACTTCTGAGGTCATCAGTTCCCTAGAACTTAGAACTACTTAAACCTAACTAACCTGCCCGAGGCAGGATTCGAACCTGCGACTGTAGCGCCTAGACCCGCTCGGCCACCCCGGCCGGCGAAGACTAAATGAGTGGACCACATAACTAATGAGAAGGTATTGAATAGAATTTGGGAGAAGGGAAATTTGTGGCACAACTCGACTAGAAGAAGAGATCGGCTGGTAGGACATGTTCTGAGGCATCAAGGGATCACCAATTTAGTACTGGAGGGCAGCGTGGAGGGTAAAAATCGCAGAGGGAGACAAACTGATGAATACACTAAGCAGATTCAGAAGGATGTAGGTTGCAGTAGGTACTGGGAGATGAAGAAGCTTGCACAGGAGACCTGCATCAAACCAATGTCTGGACTGAAGACCACAACAACAACAGCAATAAATTAATGGGGGTGAGGGTTCTTGTGATTTACACTGAACACATCTCCGCCTCACGACCCCTTTATCCATCGCACCGGTAATATCTGTGCCTGCAGCACAGAAAGGCGCGCAGCCAGGCTTCTAGTCTGCCAGGAGAACAGCCGGACGTACTAGGTAACGATCTCTAGCTCCCAGCGGTCCATAGCGGAGCGACCGTGGATGGAGCTGTAGAAACAGGCTTGCTTAACTGTTAGACTGAACTACCAGTACATGACTGTGAATTGCACTTCTTCATGCTAGGTAAATACTATACCTGCAATTTCTCGAAGGCTGAAAACCATAAACAGATTTTGAGTGCATGCTTATGTTGTATAAGTAGCCGGTAACGTTATTTCCGCACAACGTATTTTACTTTCTATACAAATACAAGGCTGAATAAATTTTTAGTAAAGTCTAGAGTCAAATAGCTTGTAATTAATGGACATGATCACACCTTTCCAGTAAAAGCCTTGCACACGACATAGTAGCGTGGAGAGCTACATTAAATCAGTTTTCAGACTGAATGCTACAGCAACACCCAAAACAATAACGACAACGTGTATATTGCTTATTTTAACTTTGGCGTGCTCCTGGGATTTCTTTTCGTACCCACGTATGTTAGGGCTATCCTCCGTGATATGTGTATCCCAGTTGTATACTACTGCCTTAGTTCAACTAATGAGAGTATTACACACAAGTTTCACTCGAACAATGAACAGCTAGCTTAGTTAAATACATTATTAAACAGTTATTTCAGTTGAAGGAACGAGTATATATGGTTCAAGTGACAGAAAAGCTACAGACTGGTTTCACTTTAAAGGAAAAAGAGAATAACTCAGTAAATATGCAAAACTAACAGACTGAGTCGTCTGTTTTCAACCGACTACTCCCACAGACTGGTTTCACAAGAAAGAAATGAATGAATTATAGTCCACGCGTTACGCGGAACTACAACCGACTGAATCGACTTTCCTCATTTGGTTGCTCTCACACACTGGTTTCACTTGAAAGAATGAATGACTAACTCGACCAATATCTATATCTACAATCGAATGAGTCGACTTAATCGACTGTTTTCATTCTGTTATTCTCATCACTAGCCATATCTGTATTCTGCCATGTCAATGCAGAACCCGAAAAATGTAATTTGACCAACCCACTGCCTTCTGCGGATGTCCCAGTGCGGAAGTAGTTGGTAGGTTGTGGAGTTAGGCTCTCTCGACATGAGGCTGATAGAAAATTATTAGGGAGTGGTCTAAGGCTCTCTAATTACCAAATGATAAGTCCTGTTTAAATTCAGGGATGCCAACAGCCTTACTTAAACCAAAGGACGTAGTGGACAAGGCTGCAAACCGCTGACTACCAATACAATAAAAGTTTGACTACAACGTCACACGTTACACAGTTCGCACGGCTAACACTGCTAATACTTGTTCATAAAATTTTACACAAATTACTTGACAAAACGTACTTCTTGTATACACATTCGGCTCTGCACTGCACGCAGGTTCACGGTACATAAATATTTACATAATCGCTGAACAAATGACATTTTATACATGTAGCCTTTCCAACACCGCTGCAACAGCGGGCTGACCCATCTCCCTCCAGCAGTAGACTACTATAGTCACCCAGAGATACTTTGTTTGGCTCTCATTGTTGGTACACCGATGTCGCACGAAATACGTCGTCTGCATCTACTAACGTAAGTAACTAGTAATGGGCAGAATCTGAAAATTGTGTATGGCAGCTTACTTTCGAGTCTCACTGTTATAATTATCAGTCAAATCTGAACGTAGACATAAATGATTGGTAATAAATGAAAATATGTCTCCACCACACTCCATTCATACGTTAAACGATCACCAGGAGTTGTTATCAAAGTCTCTAGTAGGCCCAAGTCATTTGTAATAAAGGCAATAGCTGCCAATCACTATCATCCATTATATTTTTCTGGTGTATAACATGATGCAGTATTTTTGTCCCACTCAGAATTATGCTTCAGAAAATGCAAAACTATTTAATTTGATGCTGTACTGCACTTTACACCAAGAGTAGATTTAACTAATTACATTCTTCCGATAAATCATAGGCCTATTGCCTATTTGTTTGTGTGCCTGCCTGCTTAGCGTAGTATTTTACTCGTAGCTAACATAGGTTTTCTCCAGTTGCAAGCCTGGTCACGTTAGTTGAATCACATTTGCGTTCTCTTTACGAAGACATTCTACAATGAAAGTCTGATTACGAAGTATACATACTTGTTCAGATTTTGCATCAAATGGGGCGTTCTATTGTGACAACTTATACAACCAATGTTACTTCGTGTGTTGACAACATCACTAATTTTCATGTCTAATCTTTCGATAACAATTACAGCTTCGTTTATTTCGTCTGTGCTAAGTGATTCTACATTAATAGTCTCACTGCTAAGTTTAGATTCTTCCTCAGGTACTGAAACGATATTTCTTATCTAATGTTGTTTATTTATATGACTAAGCTCCCTGACCTTACTAGGTATTTCGTCAGCTTTGCAAACTTTAGAATCTAATGCCTCAGTGACAGTCTAATTACATTTGTGTAATCTTCGCTAGCTGATTCTTCGTCAGAAATTTTACTGTTGACTTTCTATTGATATTCGTAACAGTGTCTAAATCCGGACATTGTTGTTTGTGCCTTTGTTGTCATGTTGCAACACCTTCGGTTTGTATGTGACTGAGTTTGAAAAGCTTCTCTTTTAATCCTTTTATAATCTTTACTTGAGTTTCAATACTCCCCTTATAAGCGTTTATTTAATTCTCGGTTGCTGTCAAGTCATGAAAGTAAACACTGCGAAGACGAATTCACAGTAGCCAGATATTGATAGCTCCAGTACGCAAGTATCGCACATGGAGTGCATAGGGGCCTGATGATGGCATTACTGAGATGCAAAAACTGCTCTAGGCTAACTAGGTGGTGCATGTTTGAGACACGAACTATGCTCCTTGTGTCCTAGCCCGTTCAGAGAAATCATCGGTTGTACAAACATATTAATCCACTGCCTTATATAACGAGCAGCATTGCGTAATAAATTTCGCAAAACCGTGACCATGAAGTTAGTTCTTTGACACAGAATTATCCTACTAAATTCACTAGACATTTTCTTATCATTTACATTAAATGATCTGAGTGATTAATACATTGGGTGTGACGTCGGACAACCATATGTATGGTTTCGAGCCCAAGAACGTCGTTCGTCAGTTCCTTAGTTGCAGTGACCGAGCGAGGACGTTTGTCTATGCTCTCTCCTGCGGTGCGCCTGCGCCTCCGAGGCACCAGAAAAGGTAAACTTTCTGTGGTTACCCAAATAGTAAATAAGGAAAGATCAATACGAAAATCTAGGATTAAGTTTGGATTCGAATGCAATTAAGAGTGACTCACGATTGCAGAAATAGACATTTGGTTTCTTGACAACACCAACTTAAGAGACTGTAATATCCAAGGCCTTCAGTAAGATTTCGTGTCTAGTACTGTTATCTCAAACTGTGTGATGAGGAAACACGTTTAAGAACAATGAAACACGATCGCCAAGTTTTGTCATACGATCGGGGAAGTTAGTAACGTAACGATTACTTTTGCCGAATTAGGGCAGAGGACCATGAGAGTATTCAGTTTACCTTTTGAAACACCACATGACATGAACCGAAACGCAATTGCACCACATCGCATAGTGCTACAAATGACCAATGAGAAGTGGAACACGAACAATTATTTTAGTGTCGATACTGATAAAAGAAACGTAAAAATGGTAATGGAGAGACACGTCAGTATGATAGAAGAGGGCGTTCTGGAAAAACGCTGATGTCAGCATTTGTTAGCGTCATCTCACTAAAAATTTCACTGTGTCAGCGCATTTCAATGTCAGCATTCCAAGAACTGGCGACGTCAGCATTTTTTTGCTGTCAGCGTTTCTGGTGCTGTGGCAGTTGTACGTGTTACATTCAAGATCATTTATCTCCACTACCCTTCCTCATTTTGCTCTCGACCGACTGCGAAATGTCATCGTGCACTCAGCCAATTGCCGGGAGGATCCAATTGCTTTTTTATGCTGACATGTATCTGCCTGCTGTGTATATGTGTCTATCCTTGCAGATAATATCCGTGCAATGCAAATATAACCACATATTCTAAATAATTAACTGTCTGGCGTTAACTGCAGGTCTTCAACCCACTGCTCTCGAGCAACACCAATCATAATGTAGCTTGTGCTCCAAATTATCCGGAAGGTCTGAATAATTTATCAGCCATGCACTTTTGTTCTCAGACAGTAACCACAGTGTTCCACTGCCCTCAGGCAGTTTTCAATACATTCTAGGCCTTTGCTCTGTCAGGAAAAATTAATTTAATTACACTACTGCTCATTAAAATTGCCACATCAAGAAGAAATGCAGATGATAAACAAGTATTCATTGGACAAATATATTACACTACAACTGACATGTGATTACATTTTCACGCAATTTTGGTGCATAGATCCTGAGAGATCAGTACCCAGAACAACCACCTCTGGCCGTAATAACGGCCTTGATACGCCTGGGCATTGAGTCAAACAGAGCTCGGATGGCGTGCACAGGTATAGCTGCCCATGCAGCTTCAACACGATACCACAGTTCATCAAGAGTAGTGACTGGCGTATTGTGATGAGCTAGTTGCTCGGCCACCGTTGACCAGACGTTTTCAATTGGTGAGAGATCTGGAGAATGTGCTGGCTAGGACAGCAGTCGAATATTTTCTGTATCCAGAAAGGCCCGTACAGGACCTGCAACATGCGGTCGTGCATTATCCTGCTGAAATGTAGGGTTTCGCAGGGATCGAATGAAGGGTAGAGCGACGGGTGGTAACACATCTGAAATGTAGCGTCCACTGTTCAAAGTGCCGTCAATGCGAACAAGAGGTGACCGAGACGTGTAACCAATGGCACCCCAAACCATCACGCCAGGTGATACGCCAGTATGGCGATTACGAATACACACTTCCAATGTGCGTTCACCACGATGTCGCCAAACACGGATGCGACCATCATGATGCTGTAAACAGATCCTGGATTCATCCGAAAAAATGACGTTTTGCCATTCGTGCACCCAGGTTCGTCGTTGAGTACACCATCGCAGGCGCTCCTCTCTGTGATGCAGCACCAAGGGTAACCACAGCCATGGTGGCCGAGCTGATAGTCCATGCTGCTGCAAACGTCGTCGAACTGTTCGTGCAGATGGTTGTTGTCTTGCAAACGTCCCCATCTGTTGACTCAGGGATCGAGACGTGGCTGCACGATCCGTTACAGCCATGCGGATAAGATGCTTGTCATCTCGACTGCTAGTGATACGAGGCCGTTGGGATCCAGCACGGCGTTCCGTATTACCCTCCTGAACCCACCGATTCCATATTCTGCTAACAGTCATTGAATCTCGACCAACGCGAGCAGCAATGTCGCGATAAGATAAACCGACCTTTATCAAAGTCGGAAACGTGATGGTACGCATTTCTCCTCCTTACACGAGGCATCACAACAACGTTTCACCAGGGACGCCCGTCAACTGCTGTTTGTGTATGAGAAATAGATTGGTATTTTCCCTCATGTCAGCACGTTGTAGGTGTCGCCACATGCGCTAACCTTGTGTGAATGCTCTGAAAAGCTAATCATTTGCATATCACAACATCTTCTTCCTCTCGGTTAAATTTCGCATCTGTAGCACGTCATCTTCGTGGTGCAGCAATTTTAAAGGCCAGTAGTGTATTATGTCAGTTCCGTGAGTTGCATCGTTTGAGGTTAGTTCGTTGTAGTCAGAAGACAATCGGCATCAGAATTATCCTACTTAAGGGATGACTGCAAATATTATCAGGTAAGATACTTTGAGTGATTAAATTAATGAAATCAGCGTATTGCTCAGACTCTCGGCAAATATTAACGTAGGATACTTTGACATTATAATTTAATACGTATTGGTAAATTCTGCAAAAATGTTAATCCTCTAGGCGAACTGTGATGACCATTGTCTAACCCACCAAAAATGCGTGCCAGTATTACAATAATTAATGGCTGCCTTCAACTTTCATAACTTAGCACAATTATCAGCAAAATGCTCGGCATATTCTGTATTTTTATATAATTGCAGCTAATTTTTCACATAAATGCACACTCTAAGTGCGAGACTGACACAACTACTACAAGGAAACATATCTTCCACTACCTTCTGTGTACATTGTCACAAAATACTAGCTGAGTACCATGCTTTGGCCAGGCATGTATTTATTCCAATTCTGTTAGTCCATCTCGTGATGCCCCCTCTTTGGACATCTCCTCCTGTCCCTCTCTCTTCCATCTGCTCCTCCCCCTCTGTCCATCTGATCTTTCCCCCTATATCCATCTCCTCCTTCCCTCTCCTTCATTCTCTCTCTCTCTCTCTGTCTATTTCCTCTTCCTTCATCTTTGTATTTCCTTCTCGCCGACTCTACCCGTCTCCGCCTCCTACCTCTCTCTGCCCTTCTTCTCTTTCCATCCTCTATCCATCCACTCCTCTCCCTGTTTCTTTCCTTCTTCTCTTCTTCACCTACTCTGCTCATTTCACGCTCTTCCTCACTCTGGCCATCTCCTCCTCCCTCATATCTGTGCCCGTAACTTTCTTCCCTCCTCTCGGTCTGTTCATCTCTTCCTACTCTCTTCTCTCACCACGTTATCACCCTCATTCCAACAGGAGATTACTGGTTCACACTCTCGTAGTATTTGTTTCCAAATAGTAAGTCATATGTATAAAAAATTTAGCTTGTTACTTGTTTACGATATTGTGTAGTGGAAGTTACGTGAACATCTCAATAAAGTACAGTTTATGTTTTAGCGTATTCTTACACGCCATCCATTTGATTCTTTAGTAAGTAACCGAAGTGAAAAGTTCCGAAATAAGTGAAAAGTTTATGTAGTGTAGGCTCAGTTCCTTGTTTACTTTTTGTTACGTAGAGAATACAGGTTTCATCGTTTCTGTTTCTTCGAAAGTCCTGAATTAGTATCCGAACTTTAGGCCAAAACTTTCTAAGAAATTTAATATGTTAATTAAGTAGTCTAGGAAGTTATTCTTGTTCAACTTATAATAAAGCTAAAATTTCTTTGCGATAAGTGAGAAGCGTATGACCTGCCGTTGGACTGTTAGTTCCGTGTATGGTGTGGGAGTTGTTTCAGTTTCTTTCATGTAGGTGACTATAGCAGCATGGAAATTGGGGAAATGAACAAGGCAAATTGGTTGTGCATGATTTGCTGTAGAGATAGGAAGATAGTGGCACAGGAGCAGAAGATTGCTGCCTTTCAGGCGGAACTAAATGAAGCAAAATAATATATGGAAAGGTTAAGGGGGGAGAATGGGAAAGAGAGGTGGGAAATGACAACAGGTTATAGAAGAAATAGGTGTATTACTTTCTCAGACAGTGTTGTTGTGAATGTGGAAAACAGGTTGGATCTGTTGTCACAGTTGGAAACTAATGAACCACAAGTAGATGCAGGAGTGTTTGCAAAGTAGGAAGTCAGAAAAAGTTGTGAAGAAGAAGAAACTTTTGTTGATAGGTATCTCACATGGTAGAAGTGTTGGTTAACTGTTGCAGGATGAACTAGGGTCAGGTTACATGGTTTCCTAAACCAAGTGCAAGTAGATAGAGGATGTAGGTTCACTTTGCAAAGACTTGACAAAGGAAGACACCGTGGTAATAATGGGTGGGGTGGGCAACAGCATTGACATGAAAGCTAATAATTCAACTTAGAGTGACCTGGTAAACATAGCTTCAGCAGCGAGACATACTGGTGTTGGGCTTGCGTCTGTTTTGAGGCGCCATGACCAGCCCCATTTAAACTCTTCTGTTACGAGAGTTAATTTAGAGGTGGAACGGCTGCTTGGATCAGGTATGTGGTCTTACATTGGTGTGGTTACTGTTGACTATCAGCAGGTGGGACTACATACCTACCATATACTTACATCTCAACAGAAAAGGGAAGGGAAAACTGTCTGGACTAATAGCAAATACTTGAGGGGGGTACTATCGCAAATGGAAAACTACCAGTGGTTACAAGTGACAGAACAGCAGTTTTTCAGGGTAGGGAGGGTAGAAACAAAAGATGTTCAGGGACAAGGCTGAAAATGGCATTCACATTGATAAAACCGGCAGCCAGAAAGCAAATTTTAATGTACACAATTCACGCAGACAGGAACTGATTGAAGCTGGAGATATTCAAAAACTGACAGAAAATTACGTTCATCCGGTTATAATTCGGCCAGTTCACAAAATATGTTATCCTTAATGCATCAGAATATCTGAGGACAATGCGGTAAGCTTAATGAGTTGCTTATTTGTGTTGAAGAACTAGACTTGAGCAAACCAGTTGATATAATCTGTCTCTCTCTAAAGCGTGTGACCACTGGTATAGATATGTTAAATGTTACAGGATTCAAGTTAGCTTCTTACTTCAGTAGCGAAAATGTGGAGAAAGGATGGGTTATAATATTTGTCAGAAACTACTTTGATTACAAGAATACTAATATTAATAAATTTTGCTCAGAGCAGCACTTAGAAGCTTGTGCAACGGAATTAGTATTTCATAATAAATCCTTTATAATAGTAAGTATATACAGATCACCTTCAGGAAACTTAAACCTCTTCATAAAAAATCTGGAAGCTCTGTTGTCCCATCTCTCAATAAAAAACAAGGAAATAGTGGTTGCTGGTAATTTTAATGTTGAATTATTAAAAAGCTTTGTCAGTGAACAGTTATTGCTATCAGTAACACTGTAATTCAATTTAGTTCCCACTGTGAACTTTGCGAATGGAATATGTAAATGGTCTGAGACTGCTATTGATAATATGTTTGTACACAAATATAAGGAAAAATGTCATATCATAAAACCAATAGTAAACAGACAATCTCATCATGACATGCAGTATCTTGTCTTAAATGTTGAACCTTGTCAGGATAAAAAATCAGGAAGATAGTAAATCAATCAAAAATTGAGAAATTCAGGAAACTGCTGAAATACGTGAAGTGGTTGGATGTTTACAATACTTCTAACTCAATTAGAAAATGCAAAGCATTCATTAATAGAGCTATTTCCACTTCTGAAAATTGTTTTCCCCTAAAAGTAACTCAAATCACATAGATGTTAAAAAATACACCAAATTCTGCCGAATGGAGCCAAATTTTTACGTATGATACTTCGACATTACAATGTGTAAAAACATCCAACACACAATGCCAACTACGAAATCCAACTCTTATATACACTGAAACAGATACATGGATTGCTAGGTAGATATCTTAAATACAGATTTATATCTACTAATTCTTATTAAAAAGGGCTGTCACTCAATAGCCATCTAACAATGATGACATCCATCTGTACTTTCCAGTTTATTAATAACACAGACTGCCGTTCAACTATGGCTCTTACATAAATCTTGCAACTTTAGAGTACATTTATGAAGTTTTGCCAGCCGTACTTGGACTGTATTTGTTGTGTCCTCGCCAATGCACAAAGGCACAGCTGGTGGGCTGAGACAGATTCTGATTGGCGGCAAGGGCGGCGCTTTGAAGTTAGCCATCATCCACAAGCACATACCAATCAGCAACCTCTGTGCCACCACCAGTGAGAGGGACTTACACGTTGTGATTAGCGGCAGCCACAGGCAGCAACAGATGGTTGATGTTTGGCATTGGCATACGACAGTTCTAGTATGGAGTTTCAGGGTTGCAGTTTGTAGCTATAGTTCGTAGTGGAGATCAGCCTACTAGACTTAGTCTATAAATAGAGTCGCCTATAGCCTTTGCAGAGGGACAACTGTTTACTACAATGAGTGATTGGGTGACGCCCAGGGCGGACATAGGCTTATTGATATTGTATTCGTTAATGCACGCCTTGACAGACCACTGCTTAGTTGTATCTGTCCGCAAGCACATGCAACGAGTTGCTGTACAGCTTAAGTTAAGAATAGCAGTGCAATGAAGTGTATATTTTTGTGTCGCTACTTTGTTTGCACTGTCACAGTTCCTCTGTCCACCTCAGGGTACGTAAATCTAAGAACAGTGTGTGTGATGCGTTCTGCCCAGATGACGCATACACATCAGTATTCTGTGTTATCAAAATGTGGAAAAGTACAAATGGATGCCATCAGTGTTAAGTGATCATGGCGTGATAGATTTTTTGTAAGAATAAATAGACATAAAGCTGTATTTAAAACATCTACAATCAGCAATCAATGTGCGTATGTTTCAGCGTGTATAATGGTTGCTTTTGATAGTCAGCATTGTGTGCTGGATGCCCATACACAACGTAAAGTCGAAGTATCTTACGTAAATGTTTACCACCTTTTGCAGTAATTTATACACACCGTAATGTCAAAACATTTTAAGTAGGATAACTCTGATGCTGAAGGTCCTCTCACTCCAGCATATAGATGTTAAATGACAAAATTTGTCTACTGCATATAATAATAAAATTAATTTGTTATAATAAATGCCCACACCCTGAGCCTCTGGCCATACAGCACAGGTATGGAAAGGAGAGTAAACTTCCTGAGAATAGTGGAGCCCTGCAGCTATTACCTGAAAGTAACAGTGCATGATCGATAAATAAGATCATTTGGATACTTTTGAGCACTGGCTACATTGTGTTTACTTTTGTTCGAGAGCAATGAGGCAAATACCTATACCTAAAATCACGCAGCTAATCATTTACAGTGTGCAGTTATATCTGTACTGCAAGAATCCCTATCTGCAATAATGGATGCATTTATATAGCAGACAGATGCACATCTGAATAATGTGTTGTGAGTTGAGGTGTGATGTGTGTGACATGTGTGTTATGTGTATGGGCTGTCAGCACAACTGTGTGTGATTTACATTAGCATAAAGTGTTCAATTTTTTGACAAGTACATCTGCATAGTTAGCATGTCCTGGAAATTTTACAAGCAGTTTTCCAGAATAATTGTAATCCTTGCACTACAGAACACAGACCTCGAATGGAGAGCAAACGATCAGAAAGTAGTGGGAGAGGGGGTAAGGAGTCAGCTGTACATGTGGTTCATATGGCTCTAAGCACTATGGGACTTAACATCTGAGGTCATCAGTCCCCTAGAACTTAGAACTACTCAAACCTAACTAACATATGGACATCACACACATCCATGCCCAAGGCAGGATTCGAACCTGCGACGGTAGCAGGCGCTGTTCATGTGCTACTGTCATGAGCATCAATGGAAAGTTACTGAAAGGTGGTGAAACCACAAGTGGGTGACAAGGTGTCAGAAGTCTATGCCTCCTCACAGAACATGGAGGTCGGATGCTTGCTCGCTCTGTAAAACAGGATAGACGGCGAACTGCGGGAGATCTGACGACAGAGTAGAGCGGTGGTGCAGGCATTAGTGTTTGGAGCGGACCCTTCAGTACACATTGTTGAACATGCAGCTCCACAGAACAAAACCCTTAAGTGTTTGCATGTTTACCCAAAGGCATCGTCAGTCAAAATTGCAGTAGGCACAGGGTCTTCCAGATTGGACCGCAGATCAATAGAAACCGGTCACCTGGTCTGATGAATCATGGTTTTTGGTACACTAGGTCGACAGTTGTTTCCAGATATGTCGTCATCCTGGACAACGACTGCTCTAAATATACACAGTGCCACAGATACAGGCTGGTGGAGGCAGTGTCATGCTATGGGGATCATTCACTTGCGCTTCCATGGGACCTATGGTAGCATTGAAAAGCACCATGGCAGCTGTGGATCACATGAACATTATTGCAAACCATCTGCATCGCTTCGTGCTCGATGTGGTAGGTAAGGTAAGCAAAGAGAGCCTTGGAGGGAAATTTTCGGAAAATATAAAATACTTATCATCTACTTATCAAATCCTGCAGGCAATAATTTTTGTGAAACTAAATCCAGAACATAATGTAATACACAGTAACGTATATAACTACAATACACAGGGAAGGGAAAATTTTGACAGAATCGCAAGTAAAATTAAAAGGCTGCAGGCCATAGTCCATGCACAACTGAACAATGTTTTAGAACAGACTGTCATCCGAGCTCAAGATAGTTAATTGAACCACCTTAAAGAATAAACTGAAGCATTTGGTAACAGAGAAAAGCTGTTATTCAGTAGAAGATTTCAAGCTGTAATGTCTCTTTGTAAAAAGTGTAGATAGCCATAAGTTTGTTTTTGTAACAAAAGGCTGACAATTTCTGACCTTCAGTCTTTATACCTATGTGCTCGTACACAAACACACACACACACACACACACACACACACACACACACACACACACACACGTGTGTGTGTGTGTGTGTGTGTGTGTGCGTGTGTGAAATAAAGCTTTGTATATGTGAACTAAATGTATGAAATGTCCGAAAACTGATTGTTATATGGACAGCAAACAGATAAGTAGAAAACAAGATGAGACAAATTGGGGCTCGTATGGATACTTACAGACAGTCGTTTTCCCTCCCTCTATAAGTGAGTGGGATAGCAAAGGAAATTAGTAGTCGTACGTTGTACCCCCACCATGCATCACACGGTGGCTTGCGGCTTATGTACGAAGACGTAGACGTAAGTTTAGATGGCTTCTCGGATAGCGATGGCTTCTTCCAGCAGGACAACAGTCCACATCACAAGCCAGAATCATGCGACCAGCGTTTGAGGAGCAAGGCAGTGATCTTACTTGGCCAGCAAATTCACTGATGTGAACCATACCGAACACATCTGCGACGCCATCAGATGCCACGTCCGCAATCAGCAAACACCTGGCCGTAATTTTTGGGGACAAACGTGAGGTGTTACGTACCTACAGAGGACTTGTCGCATCCATGCCACGCACAATAGCTGCTGTAGTGCAATGGATCAACAGGCCACTAAGAAGATGCTCGTGTTTCGCTAGTCACTGTGCATATAATTATAGGAAATCTTCATCTACCGTGGAATACTTTTTGTAGCTACATGTCTACAAATACCATTAACTGTGCTACTTGACGGGATTAGCCAAGCGGTCTTAGGTTCTGCAGTCATGGACTGTGCGGCTGGTACCGGGGGAGGTTCGAGTCCTCCCTCGTGCATGGGTGTGTGTGTTTGTCCTTAGGGTAATTTAGGTTAAGTAGTGTGTAAGCTTAGGGACTGATGACCTTAGCAGTTAAGTCCCATAAGATTTCACACACATTTGAACATTTTGATTTTGTGCTACTTGAAGCGTAATAAAATAATAACACCAAAACATAAGTATTTCTAATGATTCTGAAGTATGTGATAGCCAGTCACTCAATGAGATACTACAGTCTTCTTGCTCCTCACTAATACGATTACCATATTTTTAAGAACAGAAAACAAAAAAGTCTCCAAATTTAGCATCTGAGGTAGTTTCTGAGGATAATGATGTCTGCTGTAATCTGATAACGTTATATTTTTATTTGAAGTTCCTCGCGTCCTCCACTTCACGTCACACAGCTATTAAGATATAATGGAATGAATTAAATCGCTGCATAGACTTCGCGTTACGAAAAATTGAGTTCAGTGCCACGAGAGATTCGGTCCGATAGGAGATGAAGAAACCCGACACTGTGTTCGGCTGCGGAAGGCGGCACTCGATCGTCGCACATTAGAGCGACAGCATTTACGTCGCAAAGAAAAGCAATTTCGTTGGTGGTTTCGTGCTTCTGTCATATGTTATTTCGCTGAGAGTATTGTAGTAAGAATTGGAAATATAAGTGTTTGACATTTGCTTCTAGTTTCACTGCTAAAAGTGTAACACGTTAAAGATGATCATTTAATGCAACTTGAAATACGAGATTTATTCTGCAGATCACTGCTAATGCAATGAAAATATGCACACGAGTATTTATAGCAGTGAACACCATTACAACTGTCATGGGATAAATTACTCTTCTTTAGCACTCATTCGTTTCCACTGATTGGTTGCTTTACATTCCATGTGAATAGTTTTGTTATACCGTAGTTGTATCCATATTTGCCTTTTACGATAAACGGTTTTCACATCATCGTTGTCAAGGATACTCAAAAGTTATCGATAACTGGGGGTTTGTGCCTTTTAATAGCATTTATTCATATATCCAGTTCCTCGGCAATTTTGCATTATCGTCCGCTTCACATCCCATCCTCAAAATTCTCACCTGATGAACTGAAATTATAGTACATATACGAATCTTAAAGTTACACGTCGCCTTGTTTCCAAGAAACTTTCAGATCGGATAGCAGTTGTCTGTGGCCGTTGTTTTCCATGCCCTTGAAATACGAATAACTGCCCACTTTTTAGGTGTGGTGGTGGATTAGTTCCAGCTGGTCTTAATAAAGTTCTTATACCACTCGCACACAGCTCGCAACCAAATACATATTTTACACGTTTGCAGGGAAACCATAACTTTAGCACGATACATGCCTGAAATCTTACAAGTTCGGCTCTTCTCTCATGGTCCGTCAGCGAAGCCTAATTTCGGATGATGTACCGTGTGATTCGAATGATTGGTTTCTATCGTTTCGAGCAACAATTCTGTAATACCTCTCAAAGTTATATGGGCTATACAGTATAAATTGAGTATTTTGAGATAAGGAGGCAACGGTCGGATATTAATAGTTTAGACCGTACAAGGTCTTGAATGAAGATTACACGTGATTTACGTGTTTGTAAACCGAGCGCGCTTCGTAAAGAACAACTGCATCAATTAGCAACCGTCCACTTGTCCGTGAAATGCACCTTTCAAAGAACACAGTGTAAAAAGTACTGGGCGGCAGCTTTTACATCCTATCACAAATAACACCAGTAAGCAATGGTGCTAAAAGATCAGAGATCAGTTGTGTCGATGGATATCACGCAATGCGTGCATCGAGACTGCCAGTCTTGCAATGAGCTTAGTTGTTGCTATAAGGTGTAAGTTGCTTTTTTCAGTAGTAACTTGAGCATTCATTTCATAAGTTTCTTATCTCAATGTACTAAGGTTAACACCCATATATATTGACCCTAAAGTTTCGCGCACACTGTATACATTCATGATATGGGACTGTGTAATATTTTGAAATACCAAGGAGGAGTATTTGCTGCCGTTCATATTAGTCAATCCATTGAACAGTGTTGTTATACCCTGTATGCAGAAAATACTTAGAGTTTTATGTTGAATACGCTTAGCTTGGTATTCGGTTTTCTCTCGGGTGAATAATACGAGGTGTGTTTTGTAGGACGTCTTGGAAACCCGCAACCTACCCTGATTTGAATGTTCCATGGGCTGCGAAAACTAGAATGGTGGCTGCAATTACTTCTCACTTTTTGTCTTGTCCGGGTGTCAACTCATGACACGCCGTGATCACTATCATGCAGTAGTGTAGTGGAGTTCAGTACTGAGCAAACCAATTAAATTCCAGAAAGTGCATGAAATTTTCTCAAACTTTTCCGTGCTAGTGGGGAATGGTAGCTTATGGTTACTGACCGGTCGAATATACATCTAGTTCGAAATAATAATCAGTCTTGATCGCAATTTTTATTATAAATTAAAAATCACATGTCACTGATAGCCGGTTTCGATCATATCTAGATCATCTTTAGACCACGTCTCTAAAGTTCAAGGAAATAATTCTCCTTACAGGGCAACAAGTACCAGAATTATACAGTCCATATACATAATAAAATATGGAAACATGATCATAATAAAATACAAAGTTTTTATATCATTAGGTGGTGAGCAGAGACGTTAAGCCCACACTGACCAGGCACCTCCGGCAACTACTAAATAGCGTCAAAACGCTACGCATGATGCAGGGGAAGCTCCGCCTTTCGCCCACTGCATGAACTCGTGTGGAGATAATAGGACTTAACATTTGTAACCCTACGCTCGGGCGCACGATACTCTTTAAAGCCTGTTCTATGGTAAGTTGACGGGCTTCACCTTATAAGAAAGGATTTTGGTATATATGTTGACCGCGTGTACCTGAATGGAGGCGAAATCAGACTTTCACGCACTCATTAACAACAATGATACGTCAAGCAAGTCTGAAGTGCAACTACACGTTAGGACGGACAAGAAACAACACAGCAGATGCTACCAAATTGTTGATAATACGGTCGCCAGCCTAATTAGGCATTAACTGAGTTTCTTCCCAGTACAAGTTGATGCACGTTCATACAAAACAACACGTAATAACACTGCATAATATGGTAAATTTTAGAACCAGAAAATCTACTGGACTAATAATTTCACTTTCTGTACTAATATGGACAAGCCATAAATACACAACAATACACTACAATGTTTACTACAAACTTCGTACTGTCTATGGATCTGATTAAAATCGGGCATAGGTTACCCTAGAAATAGCACTTTCGGAACACACATACAATGTCAATTTTGTAAAAGGTAAAACACTAATAAATTTTGGTTTTATATTGACTTTAACTTTGCTGGTCAAATCTGTTCAGTACACTTCAGAATTTAAATGAATAGAAAAGAAAAGGGGGGGGGGGGGACCCTGAAACTGTTATGATCACTGTACTGAAATTTTTGATTATCGAAATCGTTAAGCACTCAAGATTTCCAATATATGAGTTACTACTCTTTTTGTCTTATTTCTTGCTCATTTAACTACCATTATTTTTTGTCTCAAATGAATTAGCCTTCATTACTAAACCAATTTCAACATTATCTTCCAACTTTGTCAGACCTACATTATTATTTACCTATATATTCATTAACAACAAAGTTCTTTAAACATCATTCTAACATAGATAGGTCTGCAGGTAATTATTATTAACATAAATTTTAAATCTTCATCTCGGGACACTCGGATTGCACAACATGTGGAAAGGACCCTGTCTAGGTTAGTGATGAGGATAATTAAATGATAGGACAGTTCTGGTAAAAGTTAAGTTGTTATTGAACAGTAAGGAATAAAAATAACGCTGGTCCATACGAATACAGTACTAAAAGTTTCAACCTGTTCGTATCGATGCGGCGAGATGGCAAGGCGCAGAGCACACATACAATCACAGCTATGGCTCTTGATGTATCGGCACTTTACTTCTTCATAGCGTCGCAATATTTTTCCATTTAGTGCCTATGGAATTTTGCCATGCTGTATAGTCGTCGGAAACGGCACATCCGAGGCTCAATGAAACTACGTCTTCCAGGAGAGCCTCCTCGATCCAGAGCGTGTTTCTCAGACCGATGCCCAACTCCGACTACTACTGCTGAACCCGTTATGCCGTACAGTGCCCGTGTGCATTTTCCCGCGCTCGCCTACCATCCACCTTTTACCGCTCCCCTACAGACAGGGTATTCACCCAAGGTTTTGCATTCTACATATCCTAATACATTGCCTACGTATGGACCAGGCGCACAATTACAACTTTAACATCTTACAACAGTTTCAACATTTCTTACATTTCAATTTTGTTATAATATTGCTTGCAATTTGACATAAACCTTAATATTTACATCGAAAATTGTTTACAGTTTCTTTAACATAATGCCATGAAAAGAAAAGAAATGAATTCAGAACATCGATTACACTAATTTATCGAAAATCAGAAGAAAAAATTATTATATGTACAATAGTACAGCGTTGTTGTTGTTACACATTCACTGATAACGTGTGTGTAAACTTAAAATACAATCTAAATACAGATAAAATATCACATAAAAGATTACGTAAATGTAAGTTGGCCGTTGTAATAACAACTTTACATTTCCAAAGGATATTTACAAACGTGCATAAACAACTAAAAGAATTAGATGTCCGAACACTAAACTGCCATTTACGGGAGTTGCGGGAAAATTCAAACTGAGATGTGGAAGCAAAGATAAGCACAGAGACGCCAGCCGTTGGCCTGGAGACGGTTGCGTAAAACCTCTCGATGTGCAGCATCAGTGGCAAGGAGGTACAATGGCGGAACAACGCCGTCGCCCGCCATGGAGACAGGGATCGATGAACGGCGATGAGTATTGCAACTTTGAAAACATAAAACCTAAAACTCGATGATAAAAGCGTATAAGCGGCGAAGAAATATCTGAACACATGTCAAATTGGTCGCACTTAAAACGATACAAAGATAGTATAATGACAACTAGTCCGAAAAAGGACCATATATATGTTACTAGCTTCTTTTGGTACCTGTTACCCTCTCAGGAATCATTTTCTTGCGTTCTAGAGACATGGTCTGATGCTGATCTAGATGTGATATGATTCTGAGTTTGAATATAACAAAGATCTGGAGACTGAAAAGCTTATGTTTACCATTCAGCTTAGAAAGCGTTGCTCTTCTCAAACTCAGATTTCTCTTTCCTCTCATGATATACCGCGAACTATGGATGAAGGGCAACAGATAGATCCCATATATCTAGATTTTCGAAAAGCATTTGGCACGTTGCCTCACTGCAGACTGTTAATGAAGGTACGAGCATACGGAATAGGACCCCAGATATGTGAGTGGCTCGTAAACTTTGCGAGGTGCCGGGGTGGAGAGATGGGATGTTCAATTGCCTGATACAAAACTGTATCAGAAAAGCAAGTACACTCCATCCTCCCACCCTCTCCTTGAGCTGCCACTTTTCCTATCACACAATAGATAATAATTAACGCTACAAGGAACTGTTTGTGCCACCGTTTGGACATGTCAGGAGTTGACACCTGCGTCATAGCTTATTGTAGTGATAGTTTAATTAACTAATATCTCCCAAAATGTATGGTACAGGGACAGGATATTAAAAGTGGTACTTTAACTCCAGAAATGATAATGAGATTAGATATCGTTATGAGAGTTATTATCCTAGGACAAAGAGGTAATTCAGTACACAAAGCAAACACTCTGTAATATAATCAACAACAAAAGTAGTTCAGAATGAGCGGTGGGCAAAATCAAATGGGCCCTACTATGTAACTACGGTTCCATACGATCTATTCTGAGCAGAGTGGAATTCCAAATAGATTAAAAACTCAACTACGCTGTGGAACAGTGATCGAGTAAGGTTACTAGCGATAAACTCATGCGTGCAAGTAATCCCTAGTTGCTCACTGTGAGATTGTGCACGTAGCCGAGAGTGGCAGCATGAAGCAGCAAGTCCCTACTTTGCCAGTGCTGCATATACTTCCCCAGTCTGAGAATTCGGGTCGTGGGTAGACAGCTATCAGCTCTTGATCGCTCTGTAGGCTGAAAACAGGATTGCCGACCTCCGTTACAAGCTGCGGCCGTGGATTATTCCCCAACAAGTCAGGGATTTGGAAGATAACTTATTCTGACCAACTATTTCAAATGGGACCTGCGAAACTCTGTCCGGGCTACCATGACAGTAATCACTGTTATATAGATCAATAATTTGGTCTTCTACTCCAAAATGAAACACTAACTCAGCAGTCCAGAAGAGACGCCACGATCTCTCCATCTGGCAGCCTACATGAGACACTCCGAAAAACTCTCCTCTGTGTACCAACTCTGGAAAATTAGCGGACCTCGGTTACTCCACGGTTCTATACTTCCCATCGTGGCTCTGCGGGGGATAATAATGGTTCTGAGCACTATGGGACTTAACATCTATGGTCATCAGTCCCCAAGAACTTAGAACTACTTAAACCTAACTACCTCACACAACACCCAGTCATCACGAGGCAGAGAAAATCCCTGTCCCCGCCGGGAATCGAACCTGGGAACCCGAGCGCGGGAAGCGAGAACGCCACCACACGACCACGAGCTGCGGACAATGCGTTAATCGTTTCCTTACTGTATGCCGTACGCAGGCCCTCCAAGAACAACATGCAAAATCCTGCTCCAGTGCTGAGACTTCCAAATTTGAGCAGCGCTCTATGACTTCAGCATCAACCATCTGCAGTCCTCGAATCATCTAACTCAATTTTGCGGCGTGCGTGACAGATACGTGAGATATTGCACACGAGAACTGTAAAACAGCGTCTACGTCTGGCACCACCACACGGTGCCAGACATCAAGTTCTGATAACGGCAGCCTCACAATGCACATGCCTGCCACCGAGACGGCAACTACCACGTCATACTCAGCAGTAAAACTATTTGGCGAGGCGCCAGCCAGTCGCTCCAAACTTCTGCGGTGCCGCTGGCCTCTACATCCCAGCTGATACAAAGGCGTGCCGCAGACCGTCCCCCAGGGGCAGCTTCTGTCGACACTCCGCTGTTGTTACCAACCATCCGCCTTCCGGTAACTCTCCGGCCCGACCACACGCGATTCTCTTTTGCACCACTGCTCGCAGAACGGCAACACTAACAGACTCAACAAAAAAGTAGGAACGAGACCAGAGCCAACACCCAGTTTAATCAGAGCAAATGAAGTTATAGCTCTCAGTATCTGATCACGTGTTATTCCATGACCTTCACCGGCCCACTCCCAGTGATGACATTTCGAGTGAGTGTTAAAAAATAGAGAAAATGGAAGACGCCACAGTCTGGAACCGCACGACCACTACGGTCGCAGGTTCGAACCCTGCCTCGGGCATGGATGTGTGTGATGTCCTTAGGTTGGTTAGGTTTAAGTAGTTCTAAGTTCTAGGGGACTTATGACCACAGCAGTTGAGTCCCATAGTGCTCAGAGCCATTTGAAAATGGAAGACGACAAGCCCACAAGGGCTTGGAATCTTTCAGCTTCTTAAGCAATTGAACCCAGAATGTTGTCCTGGATGCTGGTGTTCATCAGAGACGTGGGTATCGTCAGGAGTGCCCCAGAGAAGTGTAATAGGATCGCTATTCTTTCTTATATAAATAAATGATCTGGCAGACAGGGTGGACAGCAACGCGTGGTTGTTTGCTGATGATGCTGTGGTGGCTGTGGTGTACGGGAAAATGTTGAAGATGAGCGACTGTAGAATGATACAAGATGACTTAGCAAAAATTTCTAGATAATGTAGTGAATGGCAGCAAGCGCTAAATGTAGAGAAATGTAAGTTAATTCGGATGAGTAGGAAAAATAAACCCGTAATGTCTTGATACAGCATTAGTAATGCCCTGCTTGACACATCCATGTCGTTTAAATATATGGATGTAACGATGCAAAGCGATATGAAATAGAACGAGCATGTGAGGAGCGTGGTAGGGAAGGTCGATGGTCGACTTCAGTCTTTGGGGAGACTTTAGGAAAGTTTGGTTCATCTGTAAAGCTGACCACGTATAGAAAGCTAGTGCGACCTATTCTTGAGTACTGTTCGGGCGTTAGGGATCCGCACCAGGTTGGATTAAAGGAAGATATCGAAGCAATTCAGAGGCGGGCTCCTACATTTGTTACCGGTAGGTTCGAACATCATGTAAGTATTACGTAGATGCTCTGGAACTCAAATGGGATCCATGAAGAGAAGGCGATGACCTTTTCGAGGAATACTATTGAGAACATTTGGAGAACTGTCATTTGAAGCTGACTGCCAAACGATCCTCCTGTCGCCAACATACATTTCGCGTAAGGACCACGAAGACAAGATATGAGAGATTAAGGCTCGTACGGAGGCCTATAGATAGTCGTTTTTCCCTCGCTCTGTCTGCAAGTGGAAAAGTAAAGATGATGACAAATAGTGGTACAGAGTACCCTCCTCTACGCACTGTTCGGTGGCTTCCGATGTAGATGTAGATCGAAAGTTACCATTGACATGTGATTTTTAATTTTAATAAAAATTGCGATCGAGACTGATTATTATTTCATATTGTCTAATCAGATCGCTGCTGCTTTCACATGTTTTCAAAAATTATGAATGTACATATGTCCTGGATTAAATTACGAACTTCTTTGCAATGTAATGGCTAAAAACTCCTGTCGTTTGTGGTCCGCCCGGATGTTAAGCTCTGACATATATCATTGAATTTACTCATTTTGAGAAAACCGTAGGAGCTATCTGTTTTATATGCTAAAAACATTCCAAAGCCAACATCGCATAAATATTTCTTTACTGAAAACAGCCGATTTCGGCAGACGTTGCTGTCATCTTCAGATAGTAAAAAATGTTTTGTTATAAAATGTGTTCATTTTAAGTTGGACCTTACCCCAAATTGTCAAGTGAATAAAAGCCAGCACATTATAAGAGTGTTTTATACGCTTTAAAATATTTTAGTTATGATAAACCTTTTATAACATGCTGTTCTTTATCCAAATTACAACTTGGCATGAGGTACAACTTGAAATGAACACGTTACATAACAAAATATTTTTTAAGATCTGAAGATGACGGTAAAGTAAACTAAATTTCTGAGAAGGAATGGGTATGAATGTTTGTCCTGTTGACGTTGTTGCACATACAATAACATTTGTGGTATTACTTTATCAGCGCATTGTTGTAACGGAGCAAACATCTGGAAAGCTACCTGATATTTCATACTATTCCTTCTTTTTTAATAAATTATTATTGACTTACATGTTCATTTGAAGATAATTAAGATCGTATTACAATATGTAAGCGTATTCATAATAAGTATACAGGAATGTTTTATTCCCGGAGAATAAACTGAGCGGTGCTTCCTCTAAAGAGATATGGAACACTGTCTACAAGCTTCTACCCGAAACTAGTAATCAGTGCTAGGTGTCGTGTAGACGAGTCATAAGTTCCGAAAATGTGAATCAGAGTAGTAGAAAGGCGAGTGGAGCTACGTACGGTATGTTAAAAATGTAGCTGTAAATATTTTTCTCCATAACAACGTAGCCATTAATGAAAGTATTCAAAAGCTTACTTATCCGTTTCCTCCAGCATTACATAAGTAGCCTGATACACAGAATCAGAGCCGTACGCGCGCAACTGTGGCGTACGTTAGCGCAGGAAACCACGCTCGTAGACTGCCAAGCGGTGTCGAGGTTTCTCCGGAAATCGAAAGCTTATGCGTTGTTTAAGCATCCAGATTTAACGTCTACCTGGAAATTGCCTTCGTGCCAGAAGGGTGAGATGCATGAAAAATCCCTATACGTGGATACTCGGCACACTCGAGCTACAGTGCCACGGGTAGAGTTAACGTGCTATACTGCAATCAAGCAGTAAAGGAAACCAAAGAAGAATTTGGAATAGGAATTAAAATCCATGGAGAAGGAACAAAAACTTTGAAGTTTGCCGATGACACTGTAAATCTGTCAGAGATAGCGAAGGACCTGGAACAGCAATTGAACAGAATGGACAGTGTCTTGAAACGATATAAGATGAACATTAACAAAAGCAAAACGAGGATAATAGAATGTAGTCAAATTAACTCAGGTGACGCTGAGGGAATTAGATTAGGAAATAAGACACTTAATGTAGTTAATGAGCTTTGCTATTAGGGAAGCAAGTAACTGACGATGGTCGAAGTAGAGAGGATATAAAATGTAGACTGGCATTGGCAAAGAAAGCGTTTCCGAAGAAGTCGTTTCTGAAAGTATTTGTCATGTATGGAAGTGAAACATGGACGACAAATATTTTAGACAAGAAGAGAATAGGAGCTTTCGAAATATGATGCTACGGAAGAATGCTGAAGATTAGATGGGTATATCATGTAACTAATGATGAGGTACTGAAGAGAATTGGAGAGAAGAGGAATTTGTGACACAACTTGACTAGAAGAAGGTATCGGTTGGGAGGACTTGTTCCGAGGCATCAAGGGATCACCAGTTTAGTATTGGAGGACAGCGTGGAGGGTAAAAATCGTAGAGGGAGACCGAGAGAAGAGTACACTCAGCAGATTGGAGATGAAGTGGCTTGCACAGGATAGAGTAGGATGGAGAGCTGCATCAAACCAGTCTCAGGACTGAAAACAACAACAACAGTGCAATCAACTAAGAATGCATGTCACGAACCCGACTTACCATTATTTGTTGTACATCACACATTGCTACTGACTGTACATTATCACTACAGGAAAACAGAAACATTCGCTGTCAACGTCTTAACCTAAGTTCACTGTCAATCACTTCAAATGAATATGTAAGTCAGTAATAACTAAGTTTTGAGACCATCTCTAGCAATTCCTTCATTCAACAATTATAAACTTTTTTATCCCACTAGGTTCAGATGAACTCTTTGACCGTTTGATTGATCAAATGACGAAAAGGAAAAACAAGCTACTTGTACAGGGTGTTACAAAAAGGTACGGCCAAACTTTCAGGAAACATTCCTCACACACAAATAAAGAAAAGATGTTATGTGGACATGTGTCCGGAAATGCTTAATTTCCATGTTAGAGCTCATTTTAGTTTCGTCAGTATGTTCTTCCACCTACGCTCAATGGAGCACGTTATCATGATTTTATACGGGATACTCTACCTGTGCTGCTAGAACATGTGCCTTTACAAGTACGATGGAGCTCCTGTACATTTCAGTCGAACTGTTCGTACGCTTCTCAACAACAGATTCGGTGACCGATGGATTGGTAGAGGCGGACCAATTCCATAGCCTCCACGCTCTCCTGACCTTAACCCTCTTGACTTTCATTTATGGGGGCATTTGAAAGTCCTGCCTACGCAACCCCGCTACCAAATGTAGAGACTCTTCGTGCTCGTATTGTGGACGGCTGTGATACAATACGCCATTCTCCAGGGCTGCATCAGCGCATCAGGGATTCCATGCGACGGAGGGTGGATGCATGTATACTCGCTAACGGAGGACATTTTGAACATTTCCTGTAACAAAGTGTTTGAAGTCACGTTGGTACGTTCTGTTGCTGTGTGTTTCCATTCCACGATTAATGTGATTTGAATAGAAGTAAGAAAATGAGCTCTAACATGGAAAGTAAGCGTTTCCGGACACATGTCCACATAACATATTTTCTTTCTTTGTGCGTGAGGAATGTTTCCTGAAAGTTTGGCCGTACCTTTTTGCAACACCCTGTATATAAAACAAATAATTACAATACGCAGACGTGAGACACAAACATTCTTTAGCTAAGTTAACTCTTGTGGCTAATATGAGGCACAGGTTAATTATCGTAAGCAGGAAAAGTATAAAAGCACATATAGAGTAAAAGAATCAACATATCTGATTGCATCACCTGAAGACATTTTCTAAAGGATAAAGTGAATTCGTGTATTGTCATTGGATAGAAACTCAGTGGAACGCCCTCCATTGGATACACTTTTTTCCACTTGTCTCATGAGTCAGATCGTCGTTTCGAAGTAAAAGCTTAGTGTGTTATACGGTACTATTTACTGTAGACAGCTGTGAAGAGTGTGTTTACAATAATGAGAAGCAAGAGTGTGCCTGGAAGGACAGCGCTGTATTTTGGGACTACCTGACGTGCAATACGCCCAGCGAGTCTTTGATCTTTATTACGTTGTGTTACGTCGCCTAAAGCTATGCGCTGTAAAGGAGACAGTGCTTCAGCTTGTATATGCCCGAGTTTATGAACAGAGCCACCTGATTCTCTATGAAGCACAAATAGGCACAGTCCTGCCATCAACGCTGTTGCTTACCCAAACTAGAGGGCCTATTCATTTGTTCCTGTTTTTGGTGGCAGAAAGGTGTCTAAATTAAATACACCGTTAAACTCACAAATTTTTTCAACACCATTGAGTTTATAAAATGTGAACATTGTGGAACGATACATAAAATAATGGAATCCATCCAGAATCAAATTTTCGCTCTGCAGCGGAGTGTGCGCTGATACGAAACTTCCTGGCAGATTAGAACTGTGTGCCGGACCGAGACTGGAAATCGAGACCTTTGCCTTTGGCGGGTAAAGACAAAGGTTCCGAGTTCGAGTCCCGGTCTGGCACACAGCTTTGATCTGCCAGGAAGTTTCATAATGGAATCTGTGCCACATATGATTGCTGCTAATGGAGTCACATTTTTGAATTATTAAAAATGCCGTTTCATGTGAACTTCAAATCTTGTGTAAGGCTCACTTCGCGGTCCGCAGATATGTGAACGACTGCTGTTACACATCCGGCCGTTAACTATTTTTTACAAATTTTTTGAAGGGAACTTTAAATTCATTCCGTCAGAGGTAGACACGAGGATTTAGAAATAAGTGGAATGAGCTACTGTGTAAAGTCACTGCTCAGGCATGACTTCTACCGTTACGAGTAAAGACACAGCAGACTCTCCATTTCATTGCAATTCTAGCGCCTTACATTTTTATCAAATGTTTGACAGAGAATAGAAGCCTTCGAAATGTGGTGCTACAGAAGAATGCTGAAGATGAGATGGGTAGATCACATTACTAATGAAGTGGTATTGAATAGAATTGGGGAGAATAGGAGTTTGTGGCATAACTTGACAAGAAGAATGGACCGATTTGTAGGACATGTTCTGAGGCATCAAGGGGTCACAAATTTAGCATTGGAGGGCAGCGTGGAGGGTAAAAATCGTAGAGGGAGACCAAGAGATGAATACACTAAGCAGATTCAGAAGGATGTAGGTTGCAGTAAGTATTGGGAGATGAAGAAGCTTGCACAGGATAGCGTAGCATGGAGAGCTGCGTCAAACCAGTCTCAGGACTGAAGACCACAACAACAACAACTGACGGAGGCGCAAACAAGACTAACTAGAAATTACACAATTAATTTTTGTCTGAATTTTCATAGCCAAACAATGAGCGAGGAGTGAGCAGATAATTTATCAAACTGACAACGTAAGACCTACACTTGTGTTCAAAATTAAAGCAACAAATCTTTGTTTCCCCGGCCTGTATATTATTCACGATGTAATCATAGAAACTGTCAACAGATGTCCGTACGATGGTGTTCTGGACGGAAGATAGCATTCCGGTCAATGGACAACCACGCCAGCGATGATGTCAGGGCACGTAACGAACGGGGTAGAGTTTGCCGGGTAGTTCCACATCCACAATCGCAGCATGCTGTCACAGGCGATGCAGCGTGGCACAGAGAAGACGCCTTCCAGGCTCATTGCGGTGGAGGGCCATAGGAAGAATGGAAGCAGGACAGTCGCAACCTGATGTGCCCCGATGGCTTAATGTGAATCGTTCTGTCGTTTCATGGGTGTGGCGACAGTTTACAGGGATCGAGACTGTATTCCGAAGACCAGCGCATGGCCGACCACGTGTGAAATCAGAAAGAGAGGACTGTTATTTGGCTGTAAGGGCACTACGGTACCGCATTGGTACTGCAAGGCAACTGGCATCTGACCTCAAAGCATCCACTGGACGTGTTCTACCGGGGCAAACTGTGTACGAAAGGCTTCAGCAGAGTGGCCTTTATTGTTGGAGACCTGCTGTATGTGTACCACTGACACGTCTTCACAGAAGGAAACGTCTAGACTGGAGTCGTCAACATGCCATCTGGACTGTCGAACAGTGGGCCAATATTCTTTTCACGGATGAGTCCCGATTTGGTATGGAGTGCGATTCTCGACGGATTCACATGTGGAGGGTACGTGGAACACGATTTCTGGAAAGAGACCGATATCGAAGATTATCCGTAATGGTCCGGGCAGGGAATTGTACGGGGAAATCGGCAATGTTTAACTGCTGTCAAATGCCATGACGAGATCTTGGGATCTAATGTGCGTTTGTTGCGATTTGCTGTGGGCCCAGACTTCGTATTAATGGACGATAATGCTCGACCTCATAGAGCACACGTGATTGATGGTTTCTTGGAAAAGGAAGATACTGCAAGCATGGAGCGGCTTATTCACTCTCGTGATTTGAATCCCATAGATCATGATTGGGATGCACTAGGAAGACGGATTGCATCACGACACCATCCACCAACCATTTGTCCATACTTGCGACCAGATCTGCAGGAATAATTGGCGTTATTGCCTCAACATGATATTGATGATATCATTCACAGCATACCCCCTCTTTATCAGGCCTGTAATCCTGGCAGAGGTGGTCACACTCCACACTGAGCACATTAAACAGTTGTAGCTGCAACTGCGTTAAGTTGGAAAAAACCAAGAACATTTTTGTCTGTCGTTATGTACGTTGCACTTATTTACGTTCTGTATTGGCTCAAAAATGGCTCAAATGGCTCTGAGCACTATGGGACTTAACAGCTGAGGTCATCATTCCCCTAGAACTTAGAACTACTTAAACCTAACTAACATAAGGACATCACACACATCCATGCACAAGGCAGGATTCGAACCTACGACCATAGCGGTCGCGCGGTTCCAGACTGTAGTGCCTAGAACCGCTCCGCCACCCCGGCCGGCCCGTTCTGTATTCTTTACATTGTTGCTGCTTTGCTATCACGTGTTTATACTGTTTTCCGACAAAATAAATGCGATCTTTTAAAATTTCTGTTTATTGCTTCAATTTAGGACACCAGTGCACTTTCACAAAAGAAGGATTTGATTGCTTGAAAGTAGTCGAGCAATTAAGAAAAACTTAGCGATTTGATAGAAAACTGAAATATTTTGCGAACAGCTGCTACTAGCCATGTAGTAAATTAAGTGTCAAAAAGTTCATCTCTTCAAGGCCTAGCTATTGTATGCGTAAGAAGTTACTTTAGTGAAAAATATTTGAATTCTTTCTTTCGCGTTCAAAACATAAAATGAATGCCCACTAACAGCATAAAATGAAACTTCTTTGCCTTCTCTTGACCTATATTCTCTTGATAATAGAATAACTATCGATATTTCATGTTTTCTGAACAAAATTATAGGAAAGATTGAAAACAAACAGGTGGAATGTTTTGTGAAAAGGTTTGTCTAAACGAAAGTAACGAAATACATTAAAGAAACGGTTGACGCACTTCATTTGCTGTACGTGATTTTGAGCATCATTCAAAGGCGAGTCAAATGTTTTTCTGAAGTGTTTTATTTCTTACTTCCGGACAGTTCATTTCACTGCTTTTTTATTATTTTTTAATCCTGTGTACAACTGTGAGTCTACGGATGTCAAACACTTTGCTCAGCAGGTTTCGTTTTAGAGTGTGACGGATGCTGAGGCACTTGAAAACTACTTGAAAATGGCTGAAGGCTGAAATCTGTAGTGCGATATATTGAATATCGTACCACAAAACTTTGCCTGGTGAAAATATCGGATCGTAAATAAAATTCGAATGTGATACCACCTAAGATTAAGATATTGAAAACATGCTCGTTTCTCAAATCTTTATATATCTCAGAAGTTCTTATATATTTTCATTGTAAATATATATGTATAATGTTTAGGGCTTAACCACATATTGCTCTACGATTTGAATTGTTGAAAGGATGAAACTGCTTCGCAAGCAACGAGTAATAGATATTGTCTTCTATATTTTACTTACCTCATGAGTTGTGGAACATGATGTAGTAGATGAGCAGTGGCTATATTTTGCAGCTATGGAGCCACGCAGTGTGGTGCTAAATGAGCGTAGTAATAAGGCGATGGCGCACTCACAAAGACTCTACGTCGTAGTGCCGGTGATTGCGTGGCTGCCTAGAAATTGCTGAGCTTTTCGTTGGAAGAAATGCCATTTGACAGTAACTGAGTCTATTTTTTAAGGAGTATGTCGACTCAGTGGACTATGTAAGACAATGAAGACTTCATATATCAGGATAATCGTTCAAACACGAGTTGCGTTGCTGCCGGCGCTCGTATCCACTGTACATGTATACACTATCTCGTCTTACAACTAGCGAACGATATTGTTGCTCGTGCACTTAACTGCCGTTTTGGGGGCATAACCGAATATTGTACTTGCTAGTACCGAATAACTTAATCTTCCAAAACTTCATAACAATATTTTTGTTTCAGTCTTCAATTGCATGGACACACTCGTGCGTGAATCAAAACTAATAGATCCTGAATTCTGTGGGAACTTAACGGATTTTGAAGACAAACAGTTACGGCTAAATAAACCAGTGTAATGGGACTGGTGGATTCCTAGTGATTATGGAACATGTGATTAGACTACATTCCTCTGATTCAATGTACTAACACATGCAGGAGTCCAAAAATGTTAAATCTAGTAGCCTTCAGCTCGCTATAGTCAAAGATTATGTGACAGTAGCACATGTATGCTTCTATTATGTTTATTTGCATTCACAACATAAAATGGGTCAAATATACAAATATTAGTCACTATTAGGAACTTCCCATGGAGATATGCACGCATAGTAATAATGATTTATCAGTCTCAGCTGCTAAGATGAAGTTCAGCGTACTTGGGGTGGCTGACGGTCTGAATTTTAGGTTATGACTTACAAAGAAAACTACGAAATAGATAGGAATTTCTCTTGCAGGTTAGTAACCATTACGCTCGGTGCAGTAAGTTTTATCGTTTAAGCAAGCTCATGAAGCAAATGGACTCTAATAAGTAGCATGTGGAGAGCTAATAGTCTGAACCATGGCTGTCAGTTAAAAATAAAATTCAATCGAATCGAGAAAAATGAAGCAGAGAAGTGAGATATTGAAACGTCCCCTTAGAAAAATTATATACGACTGTGCTTAAACTGACACACAATGTTTTTAGCGCAACGCAATCTGACTTTCAATAATCCCTACAAAAGAATGGCCCTGACTAACATTAACCTATACCTTTCACAAATCACTTACCTCACAAAAATCTTCGTTACTCGAACTACTGCAATATAGCGAGCGCCACTACTGCCAGCTAAATAAAAGATTCAAACTACGGAAGGCACTAACTACTGATAGGCATAGTTAGCAAATGAAAGATTTTGATAGAGAACAAACAATGTATTTACCTCAATAGTGTTCAAAAGTCATAATGTATATAGCAGTTCATGAGATCCAGTCTAACAAATTTCCAAACTCCGCCATTTCTCTCCCCACATCCACCACTGCTGGCGGCTCACCTCCAACTGCGCAACGCTACGCGCTGTTCACATCCAGCTGCCGCTGCCCAACACTATAATGGCAGACAACAATGCAAACTAGCCACAGACTGCACACAGCACAGCCAGTGATTTTCATACAGAGCGCTACGTAACGTTGCCAATAAGAAAACATAAACAGCCTACTTACAATATGAAAACACATTGTAATTATATCGTGACTTTCTAATATTACAGCCGCAAGGGCAGAACACTGACGCGTTTGCGGTCCACACAAAACACTTCACTGGAAGTTACATTTTTCACACGCATTCTTGTAAGAATGGTCTTACTGAAAATCAGTCTGAAATCCTCTATTTATTCACGCAGTTACTACGATAGCACTGAAAGGAAGATACTACAGAGAAAGCCGAAATAGTGAATATGTTTTCACGTAATTCTTTCACCGTGCAAGATCATAGCACAGTCCTTCCGTCCAACAATCGTCTGAAGGCCGAATGGCACTTTCTGAGGTAACAGATCGCGGAATACAAAAGAAACTACTGTCGCCTAATAGTGGAAAGGCTTCAGAACCAGAAGATATGCCTATAATATTGTACGAAGGTTATGCTAAAGAATTTGCTCCCATTCTAGAAGCAGTTTATCGTAGATCTCTGGAGAAACGAAGATTTATAGCGATTGGAAAAACGTGCAGGTTATTTCTGTTTTCAAGAAGTTTAGGACAGATGCACATAATTACAGACCTACGTCGTTGACGCCAATCTGTTGCAGAATTATGGAATACATTTCATGCTCAAGAATTATGACGTTCTTTGACAACGAAAATTTTCTCTCTAAAAAGCAACATGAATTTCAAAATCAAAGATCTTGCGAAACTCAGCTCGCTCTGTTCATCCATGAGTTCTATAGCGCTGCAGATTACGAGGCCCAGGTTGATACCGTGTCCCTTGACTTCAGAACGGCATGTGACACTGTCCCGCACTAATGCTTTGTAAAAACATGCGAGCTTACCGAATATTGGACCGGATCTGTTACAGAATTCAAAACTTCCTTGCAGAATAGAACTCAACAAGTTGCTCTTAACTAAACAAAACGACAGACGCAAAACTAATTTCCGGAGTACCCCCAAAGAAGTTACTTGTTTACAATGTATATACATGGTCTAGCAGAAAGCGTCGGAAGTTCTTTAAGACTGTTCGCAGATGATGCGGTTGTCTATAAGAAAGTAACAACGCCAGAGGAGAGTATCGATTTGGAGAATGACCTGCAGAGGATTAATGACTGGTGCAGGCTCTGACAGTTGACCTTCTTCGCAGATAAATGTAACACACGTTGGGCATACATAGGAAAAGAAATCCACTACTGTACAGCTACACTATTGACAACAAATTGTTGCTAACAGTATCCACCGTAAAATACCTAGGATTAACTATCCATAGCGACCTGAAGTGGTATGATAACATGAAACAAATAGTAGGAAAAGCAGACACCAGACTGCAATTCATGGGAATAATCTTAACGAAATGTAACTCACCCACGAATGAAGCTACTTACAAGGCGATTCTTCGAACGATTCTTGAGTACTGTTCATCAATCTGGGACGTTTCCATCGCTACCGACCCTTACCAAACTGGCGATCGCTGATAATGTTAACCTTCTGTGAAGGATTTAGCGTGACCATGACTGTACCTAATAACATGGAATCGGACTATAATTTCGTAATCGCGAAGTAAATGAAACAGTAACAAAAGCAATTCAAATGGCATTTGAACTGGCGTTCTACTAATACGAAAGTAAACTGTAATTATACAGGGTGTTTCAAAAATGACCGGTATATTTGAAACGGCAATAAAAACTAAACGAGCAGCGATAGAAATACACCGTTTGTTGCAATATGCTTGGGACAACAGTACATTTTCAGGCAGACAAACTTTCGAAATTACAGTAGTTACAATTTTCAACAACAGATGGCGCTGCGGTCTGGGAAACTCTATAGTACGATATTTTCCACATATCCACCATGCGTAGCAATAATATGGCGTAGTCTCTGAATGAAATTACCCGAAACCTTTGACAACGTGTCTGGCGGAATGGCTTCACATGCAGATGAGATGTACTGCTTCAGCTGTTCAATTGTTTCTGGATTCTGGCGGTACACCTGGTCTTTCAAGTGTCCCCACAGAAAGAAGTCATAGGGGTTCATGTCTGGCAAATAGGGAGGCCAATCCACGCCGCCTCCTGTATGTTTTGGATAGCCCAAAGCAATCACACGATCATCGAAATATTCATTCAGGAAATTAAAGACGTCGGCCGTGCGATGTGGCCGGGCACCATCTTGCATAAACCACGAGGTGTTCGCAGTGTCGTCTAAGGCAGTTTGTACAGCCACAAATTCACGAAGAATGTCCAGATAGCGTGATGCAGTAATCGTTTCGGATCTGAAAAATGGGCCAATGATTCCTTTGGAAGAAATGGCGGCCCAGACCAGTACTTTTTGAGGATGCAGGGACGATGGGATTGCAACATGGGGCTTTTCGGTTCCCCATATGCGCCAGTTCTGTTTATTGACGAAGCCGTCCAGGTAAAAATAAGCTTCATCAGTAAACCAAATGCTGCCCACATGCATATCGCCGTCATCAATCCTGTGCACTATATCGTTAGCGAATGTCTCTCATGCAGCAATGGTAGCGGCGCTGAGGGGTTGCCGCGTTTGAATTTTGTATGGATAGAGGTGTAAACTCTGGCGCATGAGACGATACGTGGACGTTGGCGTCATTTGGACCGCAGCGGCAATACGGCGAACGGAAACCCGAGGCCGCTGTTGGATCACCTGCTGCACTAGCTGCGCGTTGCCCTCTGTGGTTGCCGTACGCGGTCGCCCTACCTTTCCAGCACGTTCATCCGTCACGTTCCCAGTCCGTTGAAATTTTTCAAACAGATCCTTTATTGTATCGCTTTTCGGTCCTTTGGTTACATTAAACCTCCGTTGAAAACTTTGTCTTGTTGCAACAACACTGTGTTCTAGGCGGTGGAATTCCAACACCAGAAAAATCCTCTGTTCTAAGGAATAAACCATGTTGTCTACAGCACACTTGCACGTTGTGAACAGCACACGCTTACAGCAGAAAGACGACGTACAGAATGGCGCACCCACAGACTGCGTTTTCTTCTATATCTTTCACATCACTTGCAGCGCCATCTGTTGTTGAAAATTGTAACTACTGTAATTTCGAAAGTTTGTCCACCTGAAAATGTACTGTTGTCCCAAGCATATTGCAACAAACGGTGTATTTCTATCGCTGCTCGTTTAGTTTTTATTGCCGTTTCAAATATACCGGTCATTTTTGAAACACCCTGTATATACATACGGTCGCCAGCCTGACTGGGCAACGCGATATCAAGTTTTATGATAAAGCGCAAATAAACTTCACCTAATAAAACTAACCTCACTTGCTACCCTAACTAATCTCTTCTAACACAATTACCCTCAATATTATACAGCAACTTGCCCTAGCAAACAACGCAACAGCAAACCCTTATGCAGAACATAGAATGGCCAATAAATGCAGCATTACACCCTGTCTCACAATAACTTCAGTGGCAGACATTACAAGAGAGACGTTGTGCATCACAGAGAGGTTCGGTATTGGAATTTCGAATGAGTACTACCAGGAAGCACCGGACAACACAATACTTACTCCCACACACATGTCCCGAAATGACCACGACGAGAAAATTCGAGGAATTAGAAATATACAGAGGCTTGCCGACAATCGTTCTTCCCACGAGTGGAACAGGGAAGAGGGAACCAGTCATTGTTACCAGAAGTACCACAAACCGTTAGGTGGCTGCCACAGTATCGTGTAGGTGCAGAAAAATGAGAAATCATGCTAAATTGCGAAGTACCTCTCTAACACTGTAAGAATTTTAAAAAAATGAACTTAAATCTCAGAAAAAACTACTTATACATAGTGGACTTGTGTCCATCTACATCTACATGTCTACTCTGCAAAACACACTGAAGTGCCTGGCACAAAGTTCATCGAACCACCTACACAATAATTGTTTTTTATTCCTCTCGAACAGCGCAAGGAAAAAACGGCACCTGTACCATTCCACGTGAGCTCTGATTTCACTTATAAGTCCATAATACCGGGAGAGCGTTTACAGAATACTTCACTTAGGCAGATATCCCACTATCAAATTTCTTCTACAAAGTTTGTTTGTGAAATATACCTGACGCAGTGTAATAGGGAACTTTCGTCAACTGTTGCGTTTCGTCAAATTTATTTGATCAAATCTAGCACATCGCCTTAGATTCGATCAAGGAAAGCGATCATCATCTGTTTACTGAAAGGAGAAATCTCACCACCTGTTTCTTGCGGATATTGCATTTCTGAAGAGATTTTTGTGTAATATCATAAGCCACTTTCCTGAGATCATACTGAAATGTGCTCTCACCTTTTTTCAAATAATTTTCATACGACTTTATGTCCTCGAATTGTAGCTCCCTTTGTTGAATGCATTTATTGTCTAGCCATGAAACCGATGGCTTCAAGCAGGTACATTTGCTTATTTTTTTATGCTTCTCCTCAAGATGTAAACACAATGCAATTGTAGTACACAGGAGTAGTGGGACTAGGCCAATGTCACCCCACATTCCATTGTTGCCAGATGTATCCAAGATGGCATCGATGACATCATCGAAGACAGCCGCGTGTAGACCTGTGTAACAGTGCATTACATTACGTCATCCAAAATGGAGTTCATGACATCACTCAACACGGCGGCTTTTGGATTTTTGCGGAAAGATAGGTCATTTGGGCTACCTCCACTAACCAAACCCCCCTCCCCACACCTCCCTCCCCCCCAGAAAAGTGGCAGGACATTCAAATTCCAACAGGATAGTGCATCACACCTCTACAGACACGCAAACAACCCTAACTTACCGAAATAATTTCAGTACAGACTTGCAAACTGCTCCTAAATAATGCAGCACACTGATGTTAGACACGCTCAGTACTCGTAAACTGTCCAAATAGTGCATAGCACAGCCTACAGAGCCACTCGCAAAATAATGCCACAGACATGCGCAGATATCGTCCGCCGGGCCCTGTCTATTGGAGTGCACATGCTCCCAGAAGCCGGGATCCACTGACAGCCCGTCAAAGTGATGTGGCTGTCAGCTGTCAAATGACACACAGGCACCAGTTCAGATCCCGCACGCATGAGGTGGCAGTATCCCTTTCATACTCAACACCTGAGAAATTCCTCTCGAAATATATGTTCATATAGGTGCTATTGATGTCGCTACTGCATGGGAGCGAAGACCTATATAGAAAGTGCAGATACTCCAAGGTGGGCTGCTCACACATGTTCACTACTGCTGGCGTGAACCCTCCCTCTACCTGTGGTCCGGTGAAGAGCTTATTGCTGAGCGATGCTGCAGAAATCCGTTCCAGAATAGCACAAGCTGATTTCTCCCCAGCAATTGTAACAGACCATGCATGACGTGTGGCTGACACATCGCTGTATGTAGGTACATGCCATTGCAAGCACATCCAACAAGTTTCTCAATCTTATACTGATGTCACATGACTGTGTAAAAAATAAAAACCGAGTCGACCTAGTGGAAATTGATGTCTCAGCTTGTATGCGCGGAAATTCTTGCCCTAACAGAACCTGTTCACGAAAATAGCGCAGAATAACTTCTAGATCTCTTGGTGGGGACACTGTCTGTTGCTGTCTTGGATTACATCACAGACGACAGTGTCCTCTGGTGGCAGTACTCTGTACTATGTCAGTTGGAGTTCAGACCCGTTGGTGACCACACTGGATGGTGGTAGTGTCTCTAATTGTAGTGCCTCTAATTGTGGAAGGACTCTGTACTACGTCAGTTGGAGTCCAGACCCCTTGGCGACCACACTGGATGGTGGTAGTGCCTCTAATTGCTTCAATAAAATAGTGCATGTAAAATAAAGACTTATGTCCATTACTGGTCGAGTCCTTTTCCCACGAATCCCTAGGAGGAGGTGGTGGTCGGGTTACTTAGGTTAGTGGAGATAGTCCAAGTGTCCTTTTCGCGCCATTTTCTTGGCTTAGTAGAGATACGTGAATTGACCTTTCTTTACCGCCAAAATTCAAGCTTGGCGCCAGTTCCTAGGAATAGGTGGTGCTTGGATGTCTTAGGTTAGTGGAGGTAGCCTAGGTGACCTATCTTCCGACAATTTTCTTAGGTTAGTAGAGGTGTGATACATTATCCTGTTGGAATTTGAACTTACCGCCATTTTTCTGGGGGAGGGGATGGGAGGGAAGGGGATTAGGTTAGTGGAGGTAGCCCAAATGCCCTATCTTCCCACAAAAATTCAAACTTCCCACCAAAAGCCGCCATCTTGAATGACGTCATGGCCGCCATCTTAGATGACTTCATGCACTGTTGCCAAGTCTACTTGCCATTATCTTGGATGACGACATCGACGCCATCTTGGATACATCTGGCAACAATGGAATGTGGGATGGCATTGCCCTAGCCTCACTACTCACGCAACTTCAGAGCATTGTAATATTTGTTGCCACCTTTGTGGCTCTGATAAACGGATACTACAGTCTCTGGGTGGATCTGTTTAAGATGAATATTTCAGACATACTAGTAGTACTGTCTAGATGAATGCAGCAGTTAGGGAAATGATGCAGATGTGTGCAAAACCTGTCACAGTCACGATTGTTACTATCTGCAGCTGTTAAACTATACTGCAGTCACTTGCGTGAAGCTGTTAGGTAATCGTTGAGGTAACGTTTGTGGAATTGGGGAATTGGACGGTGAATAACGTGGAAGCCCTACAGCTATCATCAGAATACGGAACAGATGAGTTCAGGAGTACCATATTCAACTCCATGCAAGATCTCAACCGCTCCAAGTGAGTAGTGACCGACAAGTCTGGCGTACGGTTCGCTCGGCTGTTCAGAATCGTACAGCCGCGTCACGTACCGTGTTTGGGCTTGTCTGTAGCAAGACAAGACGTCCAGAGCACGACAAACTACCCATGACGAATGCTGCGCTCTTTCATAAGGAACTGCGTTTAGCAGCATGATAGGCGATCCATGTATAGAGGCTACAGTAGAACCAACTTTGCCAGATAACATTCGGCATCGTCATGCAGGCCCAGCCCAATGGTGTGGTGCTATGGGGTGCCATTGGGTACGCAACGTGATCACTTTTGTTTCGCATAACCGCTAATTTCGATTCTAACAGTCACGTTTTAGACGTGTTAAGATCAATAGCTTTGCCCTGTCTTCGAGGTCTCCGTGACGTTATCTGTTAGCAAGATAACGAAAGACTGTCAATTAGGTGTCCTATCCTAAGACGTTATCTTTCAACCAGACTTTCTACTCTGAATGTGAAAATATTTTATTTTCGCCAGCCTACATAGGGATAAATGATCATCGTAACGAAATAAGAGAAATCACAGCTCGTACGGAATGATTTAAGTGTTTATTTTCCCCACGCGCTGTTAGAGAGTGGAACAGTAGAGAATTAGTGTGAAGATGGTCCGGAGAACACACTGCCAAGCACTTGAGTGTGAATTGCTGAGAAGTATTGTAGAGGTAGATAATGCAGGACTGCATATTTCCCTTGCTGTCCTGACCTACCTCGATAAACCAGCTGTTTAAATGGTGTGTTCGGGAGCAAATTCTCCAGATCCCTTAGTCACAGGAAACATCTTATCATGTTTTACCGAAAGGCTGTTACGCCAACACTCACAAGCCACTTATAAGAAATTTCGGTCATTTCTTCTTTCTTAATGATAGGATAATACAATTTATGAAGTGCACGACGCAGCAAAAACTATTCATAATTGTCATCTGTTAGGTGTCTATCGCAGAATACTCCATTTCCACTACAGATAATGTCAAAAAATTGCAGCATATAGTATTATGTTTGAAAATCTCAAAAATGTGAGAACTTTTATTTAAAACCAGCTGATAATACCCCCATCGCTGGGGTTTTACTTTTCTGTCAGTAGTTTTACAAATATAATAAAGGACAAAAAAAACTGCAGTGAAAGACTTTTTAGTTTCGTTTCTTTTTTTTATTTGGTCAAATATCTCACATATAAAGTCTTTACATTCTATTACTGTCTTATACTATACTTGATGTTTGATTGTGTGGCGCAGACGCGCATATATTTTCTGCTTGTCCGACACTCGAAAACGCAACGTAGAGCTGACCATGTGAGAAGCAAGGTTTCTTCAAATTAACTCCCCAGTAATGCAATGTTTGGCCCTGAGCCTTACTGACTGACACACATCAGCTAATTTCACAGGAAATTGTAAAATTTTTAAAGAAAATGGCATATGAGTTAAGATCAGTGTGATTCTTGGTATGAACATCGATTTTTCTTTTTGTTTACCAGTTAAAATTATTGCTTCAATAATATTATGAAGTAGCTGTATGACACATAGTCTTATGCCATTACGTAATTTGAATGAGTTAATATTTCGTAATAGTATTATTGGCAATCCAGTTTTCAGCTTCAGTGCATGCAGAGACATACTGGACGGATTTAATGAGTTCAAAAAATCATTTGGAATATTGATACTTTCTTCTTCATCCGTTATTGTACTATCGATTTATACATTGTTTCTTCTCTTGTAATCAGCTTCGGTATTTGCTGATTTATTTGTTGCACTACGTCATTCCTTGGTGTTAAAACTGTTCGCGCAAACAACCAGTCTTTCTTTAGGTAGTTCATTTCTGTCGATAGATACACATTTCAATAAGTTGTTACTCGACTTCTACCACACTGCGTAATTCTTGTATTAAAATAAGCTTACCAGAGTATGGATCAAGAGGGTAAGTGCCATTTCCAATTTTCAGTAAATTTCCGACAAATATGTAAGCTTCTGGATCTCCAGTAGCTATTGCACACACATTTTCTTTCAAAGATAACTTTTCAAATTCATCCTGAAACATTAATCTCTTTAAACTGGTGTTTACTTCGTCTACCGGTGTTGATTTTGGAATTAACTGTAATGTTACCCGAAAGTCTCCTGATAGGAGCAATAAAACTCCTCCCATTAATACACTACTCGCCATTAAAATTGCTACACCAAGAAGAAATGTAGGTGATAAACGGGTATTCATTGGACAAATATATTATATTAGAACTGACATGTGATTACATTTTCACGCAATTTGGGTGCATAAATCCTGAGAAATCAGTACCCAGAACAACCACCTCTGGCCGTAATAACGGCCTTGATACGCTTGGGCCTTGAGTCAAATAGAGCTTGGATGGCGTGTACAGGTACAGCTGCCCATGCAGCTTCAACACGATACCACAGTTCATCAAGAGTAATGACTGGCGTATTGTGACGAGCCAGTTGCTCGGCCACTATTGACCAGACGTTTTCAATTGGTGAGGGATCTGCAGAATGTGCTGGCCAGGGCAGCAGTCGAACATTTTCTGTATCCAGAAAGACCCGTACAGGACCTGCAACATGCGCTCGTGCATTGTACTGCTGAAATGTAGGGTTTCGCAGGGATCGAATGAAGGGTAGAGCCACGGGTCGTAACACATCTGAAATGTAACGTCCACTGTTCAAAGTGCCGTCAATGCGAATAAGAGGTGACCGAGACGTGTAACCAATTGCACACCATACCATCACGCTGGGTGATACGTCAGTATGGCGATGACGAATACACGCTTGCAATGTGCGTTCACCGTGATGTCGCCAAACACGGATGCGCCCAGCATGATGCTGTAAACAGAACCTGGATTCATTCGAAAAAATGACGTTTTGCCATTCGTGCACTCAGGTTCGTCGTTGAGTACACCATCGCAGGGCCTCGTGTCTGTGATGCAGCGTCAAGGGTAACCGCAGCCATGGTCTCCGAGCTGGTATTCCATGCTGCTGCAAACGTCGTCGAACTGTTCGTGCAGATGGTTGTTGTCTTGCAAACGTCCCTATCTGTTGACTCAGGGATCGAGACGTGGCTGCACGATCCGTTACAGCCATGCTGACAAGATGCCTGTCATCTCGACTGCTAGTGATACGAGGCCGTTGGGATCCAGCACGGCGTTCCGTATTACCCTCCTGAACCCACCGATTCCATATTCTGCTAATAGTCATTGGATCTCGACCAACGCGAGCAGCAATGTAGCGATACGTTAAACCGCAATCACGATAGGCTACAATCCGACCTTTATCAAAGTCGGAAACGTGCTGGTACACATTTCTCCTCCTTACACGAGACATCACAAGAACGTTTCACCAGGCAACTCCGGTCAACAGGTGTTTGTGTATGAGAAATCGGTTGAAAACTTTCCTCATGTCAGCACGTTGTAGGTGTCGCCACCGGCACCAACCTTGTGTGAATGCTCTGAAAAGCTAATCATTTGCATATCACAGCATCTTCTTCCTGTCGGTTAAATTTCGCGTCTGTAGCACGTCATCTTCGTGGTGTAGCAATTTTAATGGGTAATAGTGTATGTTGTTTTCCCGAAGATCTTTTAATGTATTACTGAGTGCTTCAAGAGTTTTTTTGTGGGCCATTGTACACTCATCCCATTCCGTAGATCTCGTTTATGACTGACTGGAAACTCTAGGCAGAGATTACACCACGCAGTTTGTGTTGGTAGCGCCGAGTCTTAATTACAATTTTTGTCACCGACGACCACCCACTGCCACCCACCGCGACCAAAACATCATAGTGCACAATGCGAAACTTAAAGCTACTCCCATGGATAAACGCCATTGGTCTGTAGCGAATAGTTTTGGCTACAAAGTGAAATATACGGATACACACACGCACACTCATAACGATTGCAAGAAACGTCATGCGATAAAATCACTTTCGATCATAATGATAACTTCTTCCATTTTCGATTAAGAGAGTGGCGAAAACTTCATTGTGTAGGATGTGCACATATGGACGGAAGAATCACCAGTAAATCAGTGGCACCGGCAAGTATGAAATAAATGAGAATTACCGAATATGAGGACACGAGAAATAACCAACTTTCTTCAGTTTAGAATTAATTTCTTTCTTAAGAAAATTTACGTAAATTAGTACTTCCTAATAGGATTGGCACGATCATCAGCTCTTTGTTAGCTTATCGAAAACACAGGTAAAGGTCTAAAATTCTGCAGGACGACGCATGATATGCAATAGTAAATTAAAGTTTCAACCATTCTGTATAGAAAATAACAAAGTCGGATTAAAGTTAAAGGAATATCAGTCTGCTGAAGTTAAAAACTGACATAGGGTTAAAAACTAAATTTATGATACCCTTCGTTACGATCAGTTCAGTATGTTAAAGTAGAACATGAGCTTCAGAGATATCTAAACAGACGCAATGAAATTCTCTTGGATGTACTGTTATAGACACATTGGGCAACACAGTTATAGCATCACTTCCTCGAAACTCCGTAATTCTCCACCATGGCGAGGCAGAAGTTTGAAACGTTCTCAAAGGTGCCAACAGTCTTCCTCTGTAACGGTTCAAGAGCATAGCGCCCTGCGACGTTACCCTCGGGCACAAAGACGCGTCTGACAGCAAGGTGTTGACACATGCGAGAAAAGGACCGGGGTTCAGAAGGTCATGTGACGGTTAAGAAAGGTTTATGATATATCATTGGTACCATATTTGACCAAAATTCTATCCAAGATTACAGTGGACATATCATATCATGCGAATGTTTTCACATCCCCTCTTACCACATTTCACCCATTACTTAGACGCAGTGCCGGCCGCAGTGGCCGTGCAGTTCTAGGCGCTACAGTCTGGAGCCGAGCGACCGCTTCGGTCGCAGGTTCAAATCCTGCCTCGGGCATGGATGTGTGTGGTATCCTTAGGTTAGTTAGGTTTAATTAGTTCTAAGTTCTAGGCGACTGATGACCTCAGAAGTTACGTCGCATAGTGCTCAGAGCCATTTGAACCATTTTTTTTTTTTTTTTTTTTTTTTTACTTAGACGCATTTGCGATAAAGGTCAGAACAACGATTCCCAACATTGAAATCTCTCTGTTTTCTAATTAGTGGCAGGAGAAAACATTTCAGACACACCACCACTTAGAATCGACACGGAAAGGCCCAAGGGGTGGCATAAAGGGCGTCTATGAAACTGCCCCTTTCCTTGGGTCCTTCAAGCGTTGATTTCCGCAGATATCGGTGTCGAAAACTACAGTTGGCAGTGTGATGAGCAATAGGACAACCTTTAACACTGCTGACACCGCTGGACGTTTGAACAACAAAGTGACAAGGGTGTGTATGAATCTTCTCAAGCGTGCTCACGTTTGTGTTGAAGTGGACAGAGGGCACTTTCAGTACCTACGCAGAAGGCGAGTTATCATTTTCAATACATTACATTTCATTTTACGTTCATGTGTTGACTTTACGGGCCGGTTTTACGTGCCGCACCCTTCGCAATACGATGGCAGTGCAACTAACTGATTCCTGGATCATATAACTAATTTTGCTATAGCGAGCGCTGTTCGTACTAACAATGACTGTAACAACTCTCGACCGCTATTTACTTCAATTCTAGATCCTATTCAACAGTTGTGTCAAAAATAGCCTGTCGCGATATGCCAGTCCAGTTGGCCAGTGTCCCTCAACAAGACTGAGTAGGCAGCCCCGCGTAACTTGCCATGCCGTCTCCCGCAGAAGGAACTGTAGCCGCACAAAACTTGTGGGACATGTAACGAAAGGCAGTACTCGTACGTAATTAACAGCACTATCGAAAATTTCCTCCACGCGCTGAGTATCGAGTAATGGAACAGAAAATACACCAGGCCATCACTGACAATTAAGAAGACGAGCGTCACAACGGAGAAATGTCATTACTATGTACAATCAGAAGCTTCACAATCAAACCACCTAGCAGTCTCCAAATGAATGCGTGTATCTACATCTGTACTCTGCATAGTATTGTAGACTGCATGCCAGGCCGTACTTCCCTTGTAGAATTTATTAAGACTTCTTGTATTGAGCGCGAAGAGAAAGACTGCTTAGATGCATTTGCGTACGCTGTAACCTTGACTTCGCAGACCCTTCGGGAGAGATACGTAGAGACAGTACTCCTTCCCTAGGTTTCTCACATAATGCTGGACCCCGAAAATTTTTAAGCAGGCCTTCTAGGAATAATTGGCGTCTATCTTCAAGCGACTGCCAACTCATGTTTGTAAGCATCTCCGTGACGCTCTCTCTTGGGTCAAACAAATTTGTGAGCGCACTTGCAGCCCCTTTAAGGACAAGTCCGATATCCCGTGTTAGTCCTATTTGGTATGAGTCTCACGTCTCTGAAAAATAGTCTTATAAGCAATCTCCTTTGCAGTCTTATTACATTTTCCCAGTATCCTACCAACGAATCAAAATCTGCCAACTAATTTACCCACAAATTAGGCCATGTGATCATTCTATTCACACCCCAACAAATTGTTACACCCATGCGTACGCGTTTACTGATTTCAAAAGTCACTCATGAACATTCAAGTCATAGAATACTACGTTTTTTCATAACGAAGATAAGACCAAATTACTAGTCAAGATTGTGCTATGCTTAATTACATGTGATGATTGTGATAAGTTTAACATTAGTCAACCAGGCAGATAGAGCTAGCGAGGTGGCGCAGTGGTTAGACACTGGACTCGCATTCGGGAGGACTACGGTCCAATCCCGCGTCCGGCCATCCTGATTTAGGTTTTCCGTGATTTCCCTAAATCGCTCCAGGCAAATGCCAGGATGGTTCCTTTCAAAGGGCACAGCCGACTTCCTTCCCCGTTATTCCCTAATCCGATGAGACCGATGACCTCGCTGTCTGGTCTCCTTCCCCAAACAACCCAACCTCAACCAGGCAGATACGTGATAACAAGCTTGGCTGAACGTGACCGCAGATGGAGCTTGCAATGTCATGACTCCACATTTGCTAAGCATGTACTGAGGGAGGGCCACAGCTACCAGCCACAGTCCCCATGTTTCCACTTTGTGAATAAAGGCCAAAAACTCAACCTGTTGCAAGCCCTGAAAACCAACAAATATCTAGCCAACAATCCTGATTTAATATTAAATGACTCAACACAGTTCAACACTTCCCCTCTTCTACACTTCACTTAATCCCCACAGTTTTCCGATGATTCACACTGTCTGTTAGTTCCTATACCTCCATTTTACTGCATTTTTTATGTATTGTTCTTGCCTGCGTACTCTGTTTATTCCGCAGCTCAAATTGTCATTTTCATCTTTTACTGTGTTTCTATATCATTTTACATTTAACACTTCATCAAGCTATTACAAAGTACACTTGCCAAGTACTAATTTTATTTTTTGGAGGTTGTTAGTTTTATTTCAATTATTATACAGTCAATGTTTCTCAAGTTTCCTGTTAATGTTTTTATTGGTTTGATGCTACATTTTACCATCTTAATGGCATTATCACTACGCTGTTCAAAGATAAGATTTACTGTGTGTTCGTACCTTGACCTAGATCAGTAACCTTTTTTCCCATTGTTCTTTACAAATAATGTAACTCCTTTGACGACCGTAGTCAGTTCTTCATCTGTAGCTACATGGCTACTCTGCAAATCATACTTAAGTGCCTGGCAGAGGGTTCACGGAACCTCCTTCATATTAATTCTGTATTATTCCACCCTCGAACAGCGCGCGGAGAAAAAAACACCTATATCATTCCGTGTGAATTCTGATTTCACTTATTTTATTATGATGATCGTTTCTCGCTCTGTATATTAGCGTCAACAAAATATTTTCGCATTTGGAGGAGAAAACTGGTGACTGAAATTTCGTGAAAATCCGGCTGCGACTGAAAACGCCTATGTTTTAATGATTTCCACCCCAAATCCTGTATCACATCCGTGACTCTCTCTCCCTATTTCTCAATTATACGGACCCTGCTGCTCTTCTTTGAAATTTCTCGATATATACTTCGTTAATTCTATCTGATAAGGGATCCACACCGAGCAGCAGCACTCCATAAGAGGACGGGCAAGTGTAGTGTAGGCAGTCTCTTTACTAAATCTGTTGCACCTTCTAAGTGTTCTGCCAGTAAAACGCTGTCTTTGGTTCGACATTCCCATAGCATTTTCTGCTTGTTCTTTCCAATTTACGTTGTTCGTAATTGTAATTCCTAGGAATTTAGTTGAATTTGTGCCCTTTGTATTTGATTGATTTGTCGTGTAACCGAAATTTAACGGATTCCTTTTAGCACTCGTGTGGATAACATACTTTTCATTATTTAGGGTCAATTGCCAATTTTTGCACTATACAGATATCTTATTTAAATCGTTTTGCAATAGTTTTGATCTTCTGATGAAAGCATCATCTGAAACAACGTAAGACGGCTTCTCAGATTGTCTTCTAAATTGTTTATATAGATAAGGAACAGCAAAGGGCCTATAATACTACCTTTGGGAACGCCAGAAATCACTTCTGTTTTACTCGATGACTTTCCATCCGTTACTATGAAGTGTGACCTCTCTGATAGGATATCACGAATCCAGTCGCATAAGATAGGCGATGTTTCATAAGCACGCAATTTGATTATAAGCCTCTTGTGTGGTACGGTGTAGAAAGCCTTCTGGAAATCTAGAATACGGAATCAATTTGAAATCCCTTGCCGATAGCACTCGAAACGTCATGTGACTAAAGAGCTATTTGCGTTTCACAAGAACAATGTTCTCTAAATCCGTGTTGACTGAGTGTCAATAGAACGTTCGCTTCGAGGTAACTCATAATGTTCAAACAAAACATATGTTCCAAAATTCTGCTGCATATCGACGTTAATTTAGTGGCTTAATCCTACTGCCTTTCTTGAATACTGGTGTGACCAGCCCAACTTTCGATTCTTTGGGTTCGAATCTTTCGTTGAGCGAACGGTTGTGTGTTATTGTTAAGTATAAGTTATTGCATCAGAATATTCTGAAAGGAACCTAATTGACATAAAACCTGGACCGGAAGTCTTGCTTTTATTAAGCGATTTAAGTTGTTTCACGACTCAGAGGATATCTTCGTTACTCATGCTGGCAGCTGTTCTTGATTCGAGATCTGGATTATTTCCTTTGTCTTCTTCAGTGAAGGAGTTTAGGAAGGCTGTGTTTACTAACACTACTTTAGCAGCAGTTCCTTTGATAGAATTACCATTGCTATCGCGCAGAGAAGTCATCGATTGTATCTCGTCGCTTGCATACGTTACATACGACCCGAATCTCTTTGGATTTTCTACCAGGTTTGGAGACAAAATTTCGTTGTGGACACTATGATGAGTATCTCGCTTTCAAGTCGGGGCTAAATTTCGAGCTTCTGTAACAGATCATCAACCTTGTGGCTTTTTTGTCCGTTTAAATTTGGCATGCTTTTTTAATTGTTTCTGCAACAGTGTTATGACATGTTTTGTGTACAATGGAGGATCAGCTCCATCTAGTACTAATTCGTTTGATAAAAAATTTCTTAATGGGTGACGATACTATTTCTTTGAATTCAAGCCACATCTGGTCTAAACTTACACAGTTAGTTTGGAAGGAGTGGAGACTGTCTCTCAGGAAGGCGTCAGGTGAAAATTTATCTGATTTTTTTAATAGATATATTTTTCGACTATTTTTGGTGGATCTGAGAGTTACGGTATTCAGTCTCGGTATGAAAACCCTATGTTCACTAATAATTCTGTCGTTTCTATGATCCTTAGCTCAGAATTATTTGTAGCTGAGAGATCAAGTGTGTTTTCACAACCGTTTATGATTCGTGTGGACTCTTGAACTAACTGCTCGAAATAATTTTCAGTGAACGCACTTAGCACAATTTCGAATGATTTTTTATGCGTATCTCCGGATTTAAACATGTATTTTCGCCATCAAATGGCTCTAAGCACTATGGGACTTAACATCTATGGTCATCAGTCCCCTAGAACGTAGAACTACTTAAACCTAACTAACCTAAGGACATCACACAACACCCAGTCATCACGAGGCAATTTTCGCCATCATATCGAGGATAAATTGAAGTTATCACCAACTAAAATTGTATGAGTCGGGTAAACATTTGAAATTAGATTCAAGTTCTCTTTGAACAGTCCAGAAATTGTATCATCTGAGTTGGGAGGTCGGTAAAAGGATCCAGTTATTATTTTATTCTGGTTGCTAAGAATGATCTCTACCCAGAACAACTCACATCTGCTTACTTCAATTTCGCTATAAGATAAATTACTTCTAAAAGCCACAAACAGGTCACTGCCAACTGCATTCAGCCTAATCTTTCTGAGCAACGAGTCCTTCGCAGAAATTTAGGATGAACTTATCTCCAGCATTAGCCAGTTTTCAGTACGTATGACGATTTCAGCATAAGTGCTTCCTATTAGTGCTTGCAGCTCTGGTACTTTCCCAACAAAATTACAGAAATTTACAACTCTTATAGAAACTTCCTGGCAGATTAAAACTGTGTGCCCGACCGAGACTCGAACTCGGGAGCTTTGCCCTTCGCGGGCAAGTGCTCTACCATCTGAGCTACCGAAGCACGACTCACGCCCGGTACTCATAGCTTTACTTCTGCCAGTATCTCGTCTCCTACCTTCGAATCTTTACAGAAGCTCTCCTGCGAACCTTGCAGAACTAGCACTCCTGAAAGAAAGGATATTGCGGAGACATGGCTTAGCCTCCAGACTGTGGCTAAGCCATGTCTCCGCAATATCCTTTCTTTCAGGAGTGTTAGTTCTGCAAGGTTCGCAGCAGAGCTTCTGTAAAGTTTGGAAGGTAGAAGACGAGATACTGGCAGAAGTAAAGCTGTGAGTACCGGGCGTGAGTCGTGCTTCGGTAGCTCAAATGGTTGCACAAACTATACCATGAAATCATCTACATGTTCCTTTTAACAGAGTGATCTTTATGAAAAATAAATACATAAAAATAAAAAAAAATAAAAAAATGGTAGAGCACTTGCCCGCGGAAGGCAAAGGTCCCGAGTTCGAGTCTCGGTCGGGCACACAGTTTTAATCTGCCAGGAAGTTTCATATCAGCGCACACTCCGCTGCAGAGTGAAAATCCCATTCTGGAAACTCTTATAGAGCTGGTTGCTTGATCTACTTTCTTCCTGTATTCGACATCTACCCTTTGAGACTGAAGCCCTTTTTGTGTTTCCCCGAATCCCTTTAACATAAAAAACCGCCCAGTTCACACCACACAGCCCCCACTATCTGTGTAGCAGCCTTTTACTTGTAATGGATTCCTGATCTATTTGGCAGAACCCGAAACCCCACCACACTATGGCGCATGTCGAGGAATCTGCAGCCTACACTGTCACAGAACCATATGAGCCTCTGATGCAGACCCTCGACTCTGCTCTGCACCAGAGTTCCTCAATCGATCCTGTCTACTATGCTGCAAATAGTGAGCTCTGCTTTCATCTCGTAAGCACGATTGGCAGCATTTACCACGTCAGACAGTCGCTCGAAACCATAGAGAATCTCTTTCGATCCAAAGCGACACACATGAATGGTACCGCCGTGTGCCACCATCTGCAGTTGGCAGTACCCTGTGTGCTTCATGGCATCCGGAAGGACCTATTCTGCGTCTGGAATGACTGCATCCAGTATGCACATGTAGTGCCCTTCTTGACAGCCATGACCCTTAGAGGCCCCGCAACGCAACTGCTATTGGAGCTCCCAACTCCCAGTAATCCCCCTCTCTGCGACTGAAACCTCAAGCTGTGTAACCAAACCCAACGAAGCCTAGAGCTGAAAGCGAAGTGTAACCAACTCACCTTACATCCGAACAAGCAATCACATCCCCTATCAGTAGTAAAGGTGGTGGAAAACTACGTTACGGAGACAAAAAAACGACTATGGACATGTACTGCGGAACTCTATATTAGACACAAGCGAAAACGAGAGAACTGTGTGGTAAATATTAAATTAGCACGTATTAATTCAAAAAATATCTACCAAATTACGTAGATTAGACTTTAAAATTCACTACTGATTAAGAACTCGTAACACGTCACAAAATTGGTTATTTCACTGTTGTCTGGCCGGTGGCTACTGCTTGAGTGATAACTACCAACGAGCGACCCCAAGTTTTCAAAACAAACGACTACTGACAAGTGTTACGATACTCTACTGTAGACACTGACGAGATGCAAGAACTTCGTCTAATAAACTAGATTAACACGGAGAGGTTCACAAACTAAACCATCAAAGCACATAGGTGAGACTAAATAACTCGTTCCTGGTTACGAAACTGTAAAATATCATAAAGTCGGTTATTTCCCCGTTGTTCGGCTGGTGGATGTTGATACCTTTGGAAGCCAAACACTGTTTATGTAAGTATATTAATCTGGCTTGGTTTCGCGAGGTGAATGAATTTATATTTCTGAACATCTGAAGCAACTTGCGAACCCTTGTACCACACTGTAATCTTATAAACATTTTAGTGAAATTATATGGAGCTCTTTCAGACAATTTAGATAACCACATCATCTGTAAAATGGCTGAGGTAATTATTTATAATAACTGCCAGCTCATTAGTATCAAACATGATGAACAACTATCTCAACCCACTTCCACGATGCACATCTGAAATTACTTCTACATTCGTCGATTACTCTGAATACAAGAAAACATGCTGCGTCCGTCCTATCAGGAAATTGTAAACCCAGACACACATTTCAGTTCATACCTTATGTCACTGTACGTTCATTAGTAAGTCCCGCCAATATGCGTAATATAAATGCGATTTCAAGAACGAGAATCTGGCAACCTTGTAGCTATGTGCAGCATGGCCAAGAACGGGTGGCGTGAACTCTACACTGACCTGTAGCTGTCCAACTAGCTCAGTAAGACGAGGCAATTCCCTGCGGAACAGGTATGCAGATTCACTTTTTTTTCTTCAGTTAAAACATCAAATTGTATTCAATTTACATAAACACATTGCAGGATCTTGGGTATTTTTGTCTGTTACTGTTACCATTATTTCAGCATTCAGACACAACATGAACTTCTTACAGACGTAAACGACCACCTTTTTTCGCCCCTAAATCAATAAAGCCAATAGAAAATAATGATGAATACAGTAACATTGTCTGTATCCTGTGAGGCACAATAGACACAATAGGTTACGCTACGTACAATAATTCCATTCTGAATGTTTGACATCCGGGCTTATCTTCATAGAGAGCGCACACACGTACGAGCAACGTTCACTTCACAGAAGATTTTCAAGGCGAATGCTTTGAATTTACAAACACTTCACCATTGCTGTATCATACTTTGCTGGAGCCTACTCAACACATTTGCATCCACCATAGCTGAAGCGGACTGCATGTGATCTGTTGGATCGTGTACATCCAGGGGATGAGTACTACAAACGTGTTTCTTTAAGTGCGTGTTTCCCCTTTCTCCCCCCCCCCCCAACCCCGAAAATAAACAACTGGTTTGTTAATGGAGGCCAGAACACTGGATCTCCACCGCCAATCCTCTAACCTGGAAACGCTTCATTTAAATAGTTAAGCCCATTCATTTAAAAGTGTGGCGGTGCAGCATTATGGTGAAACCGTAGCTGTCGCCGAACACCAAGTGGAACGTTTTCTAATAAGTCAGATAAAATATTGTAAAGAAAAGTACGACACAGTGGGACATTAAACTTGTTCGTAAACAAGTAATGGCTCAAAAGCACTCCTCCAACGATTGCAGCACACAGGTTTATGTCAAAGCACGCCTGAAAGCCACCTTGGTTGTGTTCCGACCAATGGGGTTTAAAATACCTTACAAGCGAAGATAGTCCATGAAGATAGTACATATCATGTCATTTATTAAACTTTCGTTATCTTCCACTTAGTGCAAAAGCTATTCACAACAGCGTACTCGTTGAATGTGATATTCTGGCACCTGATGTTGAGTTAATGTGTGATGATATGGATGCAGGTCTTCATCGTCCAACACTGTAACAACCAGTCGTTCAGATATCTGGAACTGTCTTGCAATATCAAGGGTACTTCGCAGAGGTGACGGGTGAACGGTTTAAAGAATTGCGTCTTTTGTTTTCGGAGTACGTTCAGTTCTTGGATGACCTCTGTCCATTTGCTTCTATTAACTCTCTCTGTCCATTTCCCTCTTCCCCATTTTTATGCTCATCTCTTTTTTCCCACACTCTGTGTCCATCTCCTAATTCCCCCTCTCTGCTCATCACCTTCTTCCCCTTTTCTCTCCACGATATCACACTCACCTCAATGGGATGCTGTTAGTTCTTACCCTCACAGTATTTGATTCCAGATGTGTACAGAAATTGGTTGAAATTATTCCAGGAGTTTAGGGATAGCTTTTTACCCTTGGCTTTGCCCGCGTACGCGCATGCCAGATGTACTTAACATGTTTCATACGTATTTGTACACATAATTCACATGTATCTCTGGGAATTTTGTCCTCAGTTTCATTTTCACGCAGCTCAATGTTTATGACGTCGTATCTCCTGAACTATGTGCTGTACACTGACATAATTTCACTGATACATCCAGTGGTAAATATGTAATACTGTAACCCCCAAATCCTCCAAAAATAAACGAAAAGTACACCCACACAAAAAATCAGATAAAAATTCACTTGACGCCTTCCTGAGAGACAGTCTCCACTCCTTCAAAATTAACAATATACACTCCTGGAAATGGAAAAAAGAACACGTTGACACCGGTGTGTCAGACCCACCATACTTGCTCCGGACACTGCGAGAGGGCTGTACAAGCAATGATCACACGCACGGCACAGCGGACACACCAGGAACCGCGGTGTTGGCCGTCGAATGGCGCTAGCTGCGCAGCATTTGTGCACCGCCGCCGTCAGTGTCAGCCAGTTTGCCGTGGCATACGGAGCTCCATCGCAGTCTTTAACACTGGTAGCATGCCGCGACAGCGTGGACGTGAACCGTATGTGCAGTTGACGGACTTTGAGCGAGGGCGTATAGTGGGCATGCGGGAGGCCGGGTGGACGTACCGCCGAATTGCTCAACACGTGGGGCGTGAGGTCTCCACAGTACATCGATGTTGTCGCCAGTGGTCGGCGGAAGGTGCACGTGCCCGTCGACCTGGGACCGGACCGCAGCGACGCACGGATGCACGCCAAGACCGTAGGATCCTACGCAGTGCCGTAGGGGACCGCACCGCCACTTCCCAGCAAATTAGGTACACTGTTGCTCCTGGGGTATCGGCGAGGACCATTCACAACCGTCTCCATGAAGCTGGGCTACGGTCCCGCACACCGTTAGGCCGTCTTCCGCTCACGCCCCAACATCGTGCAGCCCGCCTCCAGTGGTGTCGCGACAGGCGTGAATGGAGGGACGAATGGAGACGTATCGTCTTCAGCGATGAGAGTCGCTTCTGCCTTGGTGCCAATGATGGTCGTATGCGTGTTTGGCGCCGTGCAGGTGAGCGCCACAATCAGGACTGCATACGACCGAGGCACACAGGGCCAACACCCGGCATCATGGTGTGGGGAGCGATCTCCTACACTGGCCGTACACCACTGGTGATCGTCGAGGGGACACTGAATAGTGCACGGTACATCCAAACCGTCATCGAACCCATCGTTCTACCATTCCTAGACCGGCAAGGGAACTTGCTGTTACAACAGGACAATGCACGTCCACATGTATCCCGTGCCACCCATCGTGCTCTAGAAGGTGTACGTCAACTACCCTGCCCAGCAAGATCTCCGGATCTGTCCCCCATTGAGCATGTTTGGGACTGGATGAAGCGTCGTCTCACGCGGTCTGCACGTCCAGCACGAACGCTGGTCCAACTGAGGCGCCAGGTGGAAATGGCATGGCAAGCCGTTCCACAGGACTACATCCAGCATCTCTACGATCGTCTCCATGGGAGAATAGCAGCCTGCATTGCTGCGAAAGGTGGATATACACTGTACTAGTGCCGACATTGTGCATGCTCTGTTGCCTGTGTCTATGTGCCTGTGGTTCTGTCAGTGTGATCATGTGATGTATCTGACCCCAGGAATGTGTCAATAAAGTTTCCCCTTCCTGGGACAATGAATTCACGGTGTTCTTATTTCAATTTCCAGGAGTGTAAGTGTAGACAAGATGTGCATTAAATTCAAAGAAATAGTGTCGGCAGCAATTGAGAGATTTATACCAAATAAGTAAACAAACGATGGGGCTGACCCTCCCTGTTACAGAAACAACGAAAAAAACATGCCAAATTTAAACAGACGTAAAATCCCCTAGAATAACGATCTCTTACAGAAGCTCGAAATATAGCGCTGACTTCAATTCGTGATACTTATAAGAGTTCCCACAATAAAATTTCGCCTTGGAACATGGCAGAAAATCCAAAGATATTCTGGTCATATGTGAAGTATGTTAGCGGCAAGACACAATCAATTCATTCTCTGTACGATGGCAATGGAGGTACTATCAGCGTCAGTGCTCCCAAAGCAGAGTTACTAAACACAGCCTTCCGAAATCCCTTCACAAAAGAAGACGAAGTAAATGTTCCAGAATTCGAATCAAGAACAGCTGCCGACATGAGTAGCGTAGAGGTAGATATCCTCGGAGTAATGAAGTAATTTAAATCACTTAATAAAAGCAAGTCTTCTGGTCCAGACTGCATACCAATTAGGTTCCTTTCAGAGTATGCTGATTCAATAGCTGCATGTTTAACAATCATATACAACCGTTCGCTCGACGAAAGATCCGTGCCCAAATACAGGTCACACCAATTTTCAAGAAAGGCAGTAGGAGTAACTCACCAAATTACAGGCCCATATCATTATCGTCGAAATGCAGCAGCATTTTGCAACGTATATTGCGTTCGAACATTATGAATTACCTCGAATAAAAGGGTCTATTGACACTCAGTCAACATGGATTTAGAAAAGATCCTTCTTGTGAAACACAACTAGCTCTTTACGCGCATGAAGTGCTGAGTGCTACTGACAAGGGATTTCAAGTTGATTCCGTATTTCTGGATTTCCGAAAGTCTTCTGACACTGCATCACACAAGCGGCTTGTAGTGAAATCGCGTGCTTATGCGATATTGTCTCAGTTATGTGACTGGATTCGTGATTTCCTGTCAGAGAGTTGACAGTTCGTAGTAATTGACGGAAAGTCATCGAGTGTAACAGGAGTGATTTCTGGCCTTCCCCAAGGTAGTGTTATGGGGCCTTTGCTGCTCCTTATCTGTATAAACGATTTGGGAGACAATCTGAGCAGCCTCCTTACGTTATTTGCAGATGACGCTGTCTTTTATCGACTAGTAAAGTCATCATAAGATTAAAAAATTGCAAATTGATTTAGAAAAGATATCTGTATGGTGTGAAAATTGGTAGTTGACCCTAAATAACGAAAAGTGTGAGGTCATCTACATGGGTGCTAAAAGGATTCCGTTAAACTTCGATTACACGATAAATCAGTCACCTCTAAAGGCCATAAATTCAACTAAATACCTAGGAATTACAAGTACGAACAACTTTAATCGAAAGGAACACAGCCGGCCGTGGTGGTCTCGCAGTTCTAGGCGCGCAGTCCGGAACCGTGCGACTGCTACGGTCGCAGGTTCGAATCCTGCCTCGGGCATGGGTGTGTGTGATGTCCTTAGGTTAGTTAGATTTAAGTAGTTCTAAGTTCTAGGGGACTTACGACCTAAGATGTTGAGTCCCATAGTGCTCAGAGCCATTTGAACCATTTTTTGAAAGGAACACACAGAAAATGTTGTGAGTAAGGTTAACCACGGACTGCGTTTTATTGGCTGGACACTTAGAAAATGTAACAGAACTATTAAGGAGACTGCCTACACTACGCTTGTCTGTCCTCTTTTGCAGTTCTGCTGCGCAGTATGGGACCTTTACCAGTAGGATTAAGGGGGTATATCGAGAAAGTTCAAAGAATGGCAGCTCGTTATGTATTATCGAGATATAGGGGAGAGAGTGTCACTAATATGATGCAGCATTTGGGATGGACATAATGAAAACAGAGGCGTTTTTCGTTGCTGAGTGGTCTCACTAAATTCCAATCACCAACTTTCTCCTCCAAATGCGAAAATATTTTGTTGACGCCGACCTACATAGGGAGAAACGATCGCCACGATAATATAAGGGAAATCAGACTCGTACGGAAAGATATAGGTGTTTGTTTTTTCCTCGCACTATGCGAGATTGCAATAAGATGGAGGGTCGATGAACCCTCCGCCAGGCAGTTAAATGTGATTTGCAGAGTATCCATGTAGATATAATACAGATGTAGATGTCTACTGTCAGCTGAAAATGTTGTGAATAAAGTTAATAGTAAAAAAGCAATAAGTTAAAAATCGTCATGCATGACTGCGCAGTTTTTCATGCATCTAAGTGTTTATGATCTCATACTCCTCAAGTACGTGTTCGTGCTGTAAAATGCTTTTTTTATTCAGCTTCATATATGGATACAGTCTGCGAAATTTGTTGCGCATAGAGTTACTAATAAAGGTGTAACATTGTGAAACGTCATACATGTTGAAGTAGTTTTTCACGCATCTGAGTATTTGACATCATATCTAATGAACTATGTGTCGTACAATGATATATTTATGTAAGTACATTCAGCGACATATGTGGACTCTGCCTGCGAAAGCTGTTAAAACCTCGTGCATGATGTGTCAGTTTCTCACGCATGTTAGTATTTGATGTCATATCTCGTGAACTATATGATGTACAATGATATAATTTTGCTGGTACATTCAGTGGTATATGTGAATCCTGTCTGCAAAATATGTCACGAATGTAGTTAGTTGTAAAGAAGCAATAATTTAAAACATCATGATTCATGGAGCAGTTTTACCCCATGAACACTCTAGATGTAGCAAACAGTAGACTTTTGTCAATCATCACTTTGTTTGGGTTGTCAGCGAGAATAGTTTTGTAAAAACTGGAAATTATATTTAAAGATTGTTGCTAGTCGCTAAGTACCATCATTCTCAAATACTGGGTGACCAAAGTATGATTTTCACGTGTCGTGGGATACACTGCTTTTTCTCCCCCATCCCTTCGATAGGTTGTTGGTTTTGACCCCCATGGTGAGTTATATATGTACCAAATTTGGTTGATTTCAGTCCAGTGGTTTAGAATGAGAAGTGGAACATGCAAACATATATACTCACATCCATCTTATAATATGTTTGGATTCCATCAGTCATCGAGTTATATAACGTAAACACAAACTGGTTCATCGTCTTTTTATTTCCGTTTTCGACAGCAACACTGGTGTCCCGACACTCTTTGGTGGCCAGAGTGCTGCTGACTTGCTGTCATGACTCACGCAGACCTAGTTAGGTACTTTATCTCCTCCAGCACTTCTGGACACTGCTTGGTGACGCAATAATTCTTTTTGACAACAAATTTAAGACAAGATAGCACATGATAAATTGAATTCTTCCTGCCACTCAGCAATATTTTCCACGAATTCCTCCTATTTCTTTCGTAAGATATGTGTGATGATCCTAGTCATATACCAGTAAACTATTAAAACTACGTGTATAACTTAACTGTTGTCAAATGTCATTCATTAACATTGGAGTCACGGCAAATTATTTTTTTTAAGTTTTGTGCAATGCAGAAATTTAAATTACTGGACGTTTAAAGCGACTTTCCAATATTTGTCCTGAGGTTTTGCTCACAGAACGAGATCTCACCCAGTTGGTACTTCATGATGGTACCACAGGTAAAGATAATCGCTGTGTGACGTGTCCACGAATCGAAGACATCGGCTTCGCCACATCCTTACGTGTTTCCTTGATCCATTGCAGCTGCAAAGCTAACAATGTCAGTGGACATCACCTTTATTCATATTAAAAACTCTGAGATGCTTTACATCAAAGCCACAGTAAACCCACAAATTGTAGTGAATTCCTTTCCTCTCACACAACTGGAGGAATTAATATAGAGATTGCGGCAGTGCAGATTCTTTTCAGTATTGATTTATGCAGTTATTATACTTACAGTTACCTGTTGAGGTGCTGTGCAAGCAATGTTATGCTATTAACATTCATTGTGGCATGTCCCAATTTCAAAGACTACCAGTCGAAAGTGCTTCGGTTCTTGCTACTTTTCAGTGGTGCCTGGAACAACTAACAGCCAAAGTCCCTTCACATACAAACTATCTGGAAGATATTGCTATCACAGTCGAACGTCTGCTGAATATTGTCAAATTTAATCTGTTTGTTTGAAGTTCTTTCTGTGGCTAGCTTAAAGTGCAGTGAGGAAAAGTGCTCCTTCTCCCATGAGGAACTTCAGTATTTAGAACATGTTATAAACGCAAAGAGGAATCTATCATGCTAATTTGTTATTGTCTGTGATTAAAGACTTTCCAGAGCCCCATAACATCAAAGAGCTACAGACTATCATGGAGAAGCTTACATGTTACATTAAGTTCATTGCTAATGCTGCACAAGATGCTGCTCCACTGAACCAGCTGCGCCAGAAAGGTAACCTGTTTGTGTGATGTCTAAAGAATATCAGGACGATATCAGCAGTTATTGAACACATTGTTAAGTCCTTGTTCTCTTGTTCATTTTCATCCAGATAATCCTGTTCTGTTAGCTGCAGATGCATCTTGTTGTGGGATTGGGGCTGTGCTCTCCTATAGAATTGATTCATGTGATAAGCCCATTGATCTTTCTTCGAAAACAGTAGTATAGACATGCCGATTTTGGCACAAAGAGCATTTTCAAGTAAAATTTCCAGTTTACTAACCAAAACTCTACTTTCGCAGTTTTTGCCCAAGCAAAGAATCTCCTTTGCCTATATCAAAATAACCAAATTCTCATTTTCCCATTTTAAAATTTTCAGATATATTAAATATTGTTCTTTATAAATTAGAACAAAGAATCTCATATGCCTATATTGAAAAAAAAATTCTGGTTTTCACATTTTAAAATCTTCAACCAATATATTTTATCCTTTTTAATTAATAACCATCAAACCTAAATTCTCAATGGTACATTCTAACTGTAAATGGCTTAAATAAAACATTAAGAATCAAATATAATTCTCTGTAAATCAATGGCAACAAAAATCAAAAACAAAGTCGAACTATTTAAAAACTTAAAATATTATAGTAAAAGAAAGTATGGATTGAGTTATAAAGATTTCGAAACTTATTGTAAAGAAAATGGTTATTCAAATGGAAATAAAGGAAATCTCTTAGAGTTTATTGATTATTTTAATAGAGAAAAATTAATATAGAAATGATGAAGCAAGAACTGAAGTATGAACCTTTAAAGGAACTTTGATTAAATGCTAAAACAGAAAATTTAAAGAAGTATTCCAAACTTAACAAAGAAAAGTTAATCATTAAATAGGATTAACAATTTTAATAACAATGATAACGATAATGAACAGAATAAAAAATCTTTAAAGGAACTTCATAAAATATGTAAAACGAAAAAAATAAAAATCATTCTAAACTTCCCAAAAGCTGACTATTTGATCTGATAAAGAATCTGAAAGTATAATTCATAATGATGTTGATCAGAGTAAAATTCCATGAGTGAACTCCATATAATATGTGAAACACAAAATTAAAAAAATACATTAATCTTAATAAACAACATTTAACCCATCACATCCATAGATCTGAAAAAATATTAATAATAAAGATCAAGAAGAATATTTTTAAAAATTCTAATAGAAGAAATTAAACAAAAAAATTGTCAGAAAAATTTACCAAGTTTCAATTTTCCTACATAATGACGATTTTCTCATATCACTTACGACTTTATAAAAAAGGCTCTGGTTTTAAATCAGAGAAAAATAATTATGGATCTAATAATAATGATACATTGTAATGCAACAAACTTTTTTAATCAAACTACATATGAAATAATTACAAATTAAAGAATATTTTAATTCAAAATAGGTCACTTGAAGTTAATATGATTAATTATTATATTTATAAAAAACAAGATGAAATACAAGAATTTAATTTTGAAAGAATTAATCAAGTTTTCTTAAGAACAATATATTTACAAGATTACTATCAATAATCAATGAATAAACTATTAACTGGAATAGAAGAATTGCAAAGGAAAATCTCATTAGTATTTCTTTTATATGGATAGTTTAGAATTAAATGTAAATAGACACAATCCAATTTTGGTTCTCTTTATATAGATTTACAAAAAATAATTAAAGACAAAAAAGCAGTAGTTAATATAAGCAATATTAATCTAAATTTTTTCTTTATACAATAATATCAGCATTATATTCTGTAGAATGTGATGCAAAACGAGTTAGAAATATATAAAATATTTGACTAGAATTAGATGAAATTTTTGGACAAGAGAAAATAATTTTTCTGTTCAGTTAATACACTCCTGGAAATGGAAAAAAGAAGACATTGACACCGGTGTGTCAGACCCACCATACTTGCTCCGGACACTGCGAGAGGGCTGTACAAGCAATGATCACACGCACGGCTGCGCAGCATTTGTGCACCGCCGCCGTCAGTGTCAGCCAGTTTGCCGTGGCATACGGAGCTCCATCGCAGTCTTTAACACTGGTAGCATGCCGCGACAGGGTGGACGTGAACCGTATGTGCAGTTGACAGACTTTGAGCGAGGGCGTATAGTGGGCATGCGGGAGGCCGGGTGGACGTACCGCCGAATTGCTCAACACGTGGGGCGTGAGGTCTCCACAGTACATCGATGTTGTCGCCAGTGGTCGGCGGAAGGTGCACGTGCCCGTCGACCTGGGACCGGACCGCAGCGACGCACGGATGCACGCCAAGACCGTAGGATCCTACGCAGTGCCGTAGGGGACCGCACCGCCACTTCCCAGCAAATTAGGGACACTGTTGCTCCTGGGGTATCGGCGAGGACCATTCGCAACCGTCTCCATGAAGCTGGACTACGGTCCCGCACACCGTTAGGCCGTCTTCCGCTCACGCCCCAACATCGTGCAGCCCGCCTCCAGTGGTGTCGCGACAGGCGTGAATGGAGGGACGAATGGAGACGTGTCGTCTTCAGCGATGAGAGTCGCTTCTGTCTTGGTGCCAATGATGGTCGTATGCGTGTTTGGCGCCGTGCAGGTGAGCGCCACAATCAGGACTGCATACGACCGAGGCACACAGGGCCAACACCCGGCATCATGGTGTGGGGAGCGATCTCCTACACTGGCCGTACACCACTGGTGATCGTCGAGGGGACACTGAATAGTGCACGGTACATCCAAACCGTCATCGAACCCATCGTTCTACCATTCCTAGACCGGCAAGGGAACTTGCTGTTCCAACAGGACAATGCACGTCCGCATGTATCCCGTGCCACCCAACGTGCTCTAGAAGGTGTAAGTCAACTACCCTGGCCAGCAAGATCTCCGGATCTGTCCCCCATTGAGCATGTTTGGGACTGGATGAAGCGTCATCTCACGCGGTCTGCACGTCCAGCACGAACGCTGGTCCAACTGAGGCGCCAGGTGGAAATGACATAGCAAGCCGTTCCACAGGACTACATCCAGCATCTCTACGATCGTCTCCATGGGAGAATAGCAGCCTGCATTGCTGCGAAAGGTGGATATACACTGTACTAGTGCCGACATTGTGCATGCTCTGTTGCCTGTGTCTATGTGCCTGTGGTTCTGTCAGTGTGATCATGTGATGTATCTGACCCCAGGAATGTGTCAATAAAGTTTCCCCTTCCTGGGACAATGAATTCACGGTGTTCTTATTTCAATTTCCAGGAGTGTAGATATTCAAAAGTTTGAAAAGTCATCAAGTATTTCAATTACTGTTTCTGCAAATGAAAACAATGAAGAAGGCGAAATAATTATTGTATATTGTCTTTACCATACACAAAATGAACAATGGTATAATGTTAACATTCTTTTAATTCGAAATTAAAAATATTCGTAATATAGTTAGATAACAAATCTTTCTAGATTTATTAGGTCACAAGCAACTAAAAATAGTCAAAATTTATCTTCATGATTGATGTTTAAGATCTTTTCATTTATAATAAAAATTAAACAGTCATGAAAATGATAGTAAATAACACAAAGAAGGAAAAATATATATGCCTTGTAAAAGTCTAAAAATTGTATTAAAAGTTAGGATAATTTGTTACAAGATCCTTTTGTAATTTACACAGATTTGCAATGTTTATTAAAAGATATAAAAGCAAGTCAGATCCAGAAAAATTTATATTAACATATTATAAATATTAACCAATTTCATTCAGTTATTACTATATTCTAATATAAATTACAAAAATACAGTTACATATTCAGGAAAAGATGCAACAAGAAAAAGTCATAGAGATGTTAAGAGAAGAATCATGAGAAATATATGAATGAAATATTCTGATGGAATTGAATAAAGAATGCATAGTCAATTATAAAAATTCACTAACTTGTCAATTTGTGAAAAGAATTTACTTTTCCCGAAAAGAATGTAAGAGATCTTTGTCACTCAACATGAAAATATCATGAAGTTGCACATGAAGATTGTAATCTTAATTCAGTTTATATTCCTAATTTGGCAAATTATGATATTCAGTTGATTATTAAAGAATAAAGATATGATACAATTTTAAATAATGAACTAAAAAGTATTTCCTTCTGTAAACACGTTGGAAATGGATTAACTCTAAAAATTTTAAATACATTAAATTCATGGCTTCAGGTATTCGTAAATTATCTTCTAATATTACAAAAGAAAAATTTAGAGATACAGTAAAATCTTTTAAAGGTGGTCAATTACGTTTAATAATTAAAAAACAAACTTATAATTATGAGTATATGGATTCTGAAGAAAAATTACAAGAAACAGATTCACCTAAAAAAGAATGTTTTTATTCATGAGTTAATAAAGATAATATTTTGATGAAGGTTATGAAAGAGCAAAAACAGTTTCGATAAGATTCGAAGTTAAAATGTTAGATGAATATACAAAATTATATAATAAATATGGTGTTTTAATTTTAGCAAATAGTTTCGAAAATTTTATGGATACATGATTTTAAATCTTATGCACTTGACCTTTCTTGGTATTTTACAGATCCAGGATTTTATGCTAAAAATGACAAGAAATGAATTAGATTTATTACATGATTTCTTGAGAAAGGAATTCCTGTTAGAATTCCTCAAACTATTAAGAGATATGCTAAATCAAATAACAAACATATGAAAAATTTTAACTTAACAAAACAATCAAATTACACTGAATTTTAGATAGAAATAATTTATATGGTGGGGAAATACCTGAATTTTTACAATTTAAAAATTACAGTTCTATAGGACCTATGTTTCAATTCTGAAAAAATACTTAAAACGTTAGATGATTATAAATATGGTTGTTCATTTAGTAGATATATCAAAATTAAATGATGTCCCTAAAGATTAATCTTTAGAACCAGAGATAGAAAAGAAATTATTAAGTACATTAATTAACAAAGGTAATTGTTTTACGTAAAAGGACAGTGTTTAAATCTTCGATTAAATTTAGGAATATTCAAAGAATATTAGCATGTGAACAATCGGACTGTTTGAAGGTATACATCGATTTTAAAACAGAATTGTGAAAAAAACCAGGTAAGAGTTCTGAAAATGATTTCTATAATCTTATGAATAATTCAGTATTTAGAAAAACTATAGGAAATATTAAAATGAGACAAATTATCAAAATAATAACAGATACAAGAAAATTAACAAATTATGAACCAGAACGAAATTAAGAACATACTACTGAATGTTAAGAAGTTTTACTAGGAGTTCAAAATATGAAAATTAAAATTATGTTCAATAAACCAATTTAACTTGGAATGAGAATTTTAGATATATCAATACTAAAAGTGAAAATATTGATTTATGTGTAATGGGTATGATTCTTTCATCTATTATATAATAACTGAAGATTTCTGTTAATATAAGAAAACAAAGCTAAACGAATTTAATGCATGTGTTTAGCCAAATGATAATATTTATTAATTTTCGCAATTAAATAAGAAAACTTATGGAAAACGAAACATGAAATTTGTGGAAAAATTTGTGAGAACACACTTAGCTAAGGATCCGAAATGTTTGCATGTAAGGTTGGTGAAAAAGAAGAGAAAAACATCAAAAGGAGTCAAGAAATCAGTTATGCAAATTGATAATACTTTTGATGATTGTAAAAAATGTTCAACTGGGAAAAGGAAACAATACAGAAAAATGAATTTGACTAGCTCATTTAAACAAGAAGTTTTAAGTTCTCATGATGATAATTTTCATGTATTACAAAATAGGATGAAAACTTCACCAAATCGACAATTTATATTAAATACAAATCAAATAAAAGATGATTAGAATGATATCATAAAGGAATTAAACGGTTCCACCAAAGATTACATAAACATTAAAAACATAATTAGAATTTAATAAATATTCATGATAAGGTAACTTTAATGTCTTCGAAAATAAAATTTACAAACACATTTTCCACAAAAACATTCAACTTTCTTTTAATCTCTTTCTTTATCATTTTTTAAATTTTTAAACTAAATTCTTATCTTTTGTATGATCACAGTTATAGATATATTGAGAATACTTCCTTTCCACAATTTTCTCAAATAAATGTTATAATCTGCCAATTATGAAGAAGTTCTGTTTCTCTCTTTCTTTTATAATCTTTACAACCTCATTTTGAAGGCTATTATGTGCTGTTATTTTAAGATTTGTATGTATTTCTTTTTCTTCACTGCAAACTGGGCTAATCATTTTCTCTTTGATTACCATTTACATGCAAAAACTTGCTTGGATTAAAACATAAAAAATATGTTAAATTTTCTATGTATAAATAAGTCATTTGTGGATCTTAAAACAATAAACATATTTATAACAAGAAATATATTGATGAAAAGGATAATCTTTTGTTTTATCCAATTCAAGTGCTGATATCTTTAGATATGAAGATCCTAGGAAAGTAAGTAAAGGCCATGTTAACCCATATCATTGTAAAATGTATGAAACTTTCATTAGTACTAATTTAGTGCTATTTAAGAGTATTCATCCTCATACAAAAGTTGTTAAGGAACCTAGTTCATACTCTTTAGTTATGAATCCAAAATGTCTTTTGCAGAAATATTCAAGACTTGATTTATGAGCAAGTTTAGCGAGCAATTCGTGAACTGGGAGAAGATAAGAATAGAATAGAAGTAGTACATGTCTTTAAAAATCAGATAAATTATCTATAAGAAAAGAGTAAATCAGATGAGAAACGAATTGAAAATTTGGGAGAACAGTTAACATTTCATCAGAAATAATAAACATAGTTACGTTATTCGAGCTCAATTTAAAAATGCACAAAACCAAATATATACTTCAGAAACAAACATCTAAATCACGAATAATTTTATGAAATAATTATTTACCAAATTTAGTAAAATTGCATCAACAAATGAAAGAAAATTTAAGAATTGTGTATTACCAAAATTATTTCAACACTCTGGTTTGATATTCACCAGGACAGTTCTATGAAGATATAAACAATAAAGTAAATGTATCTTAGAATAGAAGGCTAAATTTTGAAGTACTTCATCAAAATTAAATACATACAAAATTCATAACTATTTTTATATATTTTTATAAGAAAAACTTACTAAGTCCACCATTTGATTCTAAGAGCTCAAATTTCAAAACCTCAAATCATTTTGGCATTACATCGTTTTTGTGAGCCTTTTAATGAAACAATAAACACAGTGGAAAATTATACTGATTATGAAACATGTTCAAATTTTAAATAACGAACTCCATTTATACATATATAAATTTTATTAGCATTTTAAAAAACTGCATTACTCTTATTTAACCAACTGATGTGAGAATTATCGAAACCTAGCCATTCAACATAACCTTTATTACCTTTCTTAGTTAAATCTTTTTCACCCAGACAAACATCTGGAAATTTTGTTTTCTGTAAAACTTGTTGATAAAAATTTCCTTTTATCTGTACACTATTAGCTGTACATCCTTTTCAAAAATCCCCTTAGATGAAAAAGATAATCATTTGTTTTACGCAAATCAAGTTGCTCATATCTTACTTATTCTTACTTTTTCGCCAGTTTTATAGTAAGGTTCAGTATCTATCAAATTTCGTCCATAAGCCTTTTTCAGTTTCTTTATGTATGTCTTTTGTTGCCATTTTTATCATTGAATGTTTTGTGTTCTTTCATTCACCAACTAATTTAGAAACTGTCAACCCAATTATAATATCCTTGAAAATCAAATTTCTTCCACAATTTTTCTTCCAATCTTCTATAAAACCATTCAAAAACAGTGGTTTTTAATTCAATAAAAGTTGAATAATAATTAATGTTAAATTTTTACATTAATTCTTGAAACTCCTTATTATAAAACCTTTGCGATTACCTGTTTTATAAAAGAATCAACTATAATTTTACCTCTCTTACCTTAACTATAATCGTACAAACAAATTTTGAAAACAACATCTATAACAGTTAATAAATATTTATATCCTTTATTTATTTTCTAATTTCCTTTCAACTTCCCAGAATCCATTTGACTAATTCAGCCTGTCATAAAACATCTATTCTGAAAAAATACATTTTTTCTTTTAAAATTGTTTCCAATTTGATTATGTAATTCATTAATAATTTTTTCAAGAAATTTATCTCCTACAAATTATTTTTAACGAATTTACTCTTTTTATTTTTATGTAGTGTACAAAGACCTTTAATTGCTTGTTTTAAGATTGTAGTTGTTAATCGATGAGGGTGAAGTGTTTCAGTAAACTTTTTGCATGTCAAACAATGAATGTGATTATCATTTCTCAGTTATAAAAGTAAAAAATAATTACACTATTTCACCTAATACAATTTTAAACTGGAACAGTTTTAACAGAATCTTTTAACTTTACAACTGTGAAATTTGATTTGAAAAATGTTGTATTTGCTTGTATTTCAGGAATAATTTTATAAAGTTTGCCACCAACATTTATCGAAATTTCAAAATCATCCAAAATTAAATCTCTGTTTATGTTTTCACTGGCAACAAGATCTTTCTTAACAATAAAATGATACTTATTTAAATGGTGCAGTTTTTTAAGTCATAAAATTAAATTCACTTATTTTCTTATCATCAACTTTATAACTGAGTTCCTTAACTCATTCAAGTGTGGAGTTAAATCCTCCCTGAAAAAACTATAAATTTCCGTTTTTAAATAGTTATTAGTTAGTTCTTGTTTATTAATAAAATTGGATGAAACATACACAATAATTTTCCTGGAATATTAATTTTGAAACATAGTGCATTTACATTGTTGTTTACATTCTAAAAACCTTTTTTCCAAATATGTTTTACTAACTGCCTCCAAATCATCAAGTGGATCGATAATATTAACTAATCTTCTACTTTCAAAAACAGTATAATATTTATTTGCTTTAAAAAAGTTAGTTAATTCATTCTAAGGCTATTCAGTTACATTAACTGTTTTTGAATCTACTGATGACTCAATGACTTAAAATTCTGAAAATAATTCATTATTAATTTTTTAGTTTAACAATCGAAAATTTTTTAGTTTTCAGAAATAGCTATTGACACTATTTTAAAATGTGCATTTAATAAACTTAACATTTCGTTATACTTATAATTTATATATAACAGTATTAAAATAAACAAACAGAATTATGCACTAATTATTTCACCAAACTTCTGTGTTCTCTCGATATTGTACTGTAAATTATTTTTTCCGAAATAGTTAACTACTTGTTTAGGTACATTGGCTACATATAAAGCAAAAACAAATTTTAAGTTCTTATTTCTATATTAAATAGTCCAATGAGTTCCAACATGATCTATATTTACTATTTCATATTCTACATTTTTGGGCTCATTAGGTAATTCATCAATTATAGATATGTCACGAAAATGATTAATTTTTTATGTTTTAACTGTTCTTCTATGAGAAAATTAAATAAAGGATTGTTCTATTTTTCAATTACTACTTCAAAACCTGCTACACCTTTTCCTTACTTTCCCATTTCCCAATTATGTTTTTTTTTTCTTAAAAGTCTTTATCACCTTTTATCTTATTTATAAGTACATTTGCAATTGTTGTAAGTAATGCAGCTAACAATAATGGTAAAAATCTACCTTCACCTTGGCATATTTTTTGTTTGTCAAATATTCTACGGACCTTTTCACAACCGGAATAGTTAATGAAGCAAGTAAATTTCCACCAGTTTTTTCCTCTTTCTCTCTTTTTTTGAATATCAGTTAAAAATGGGTAAATTATTTTTGATTATCCATTATTGAGTTTAAGTTTAATTGGTTTTGGATTAGTTTTACCTCTAGGTAACAAAGTATAATCAATTTGAAAGTTATTCATTTGTATAGAAAAAATAATAAAAGAATTTTTATAAACGCCATCCATCTTTATCAACTTCTATACCCATACCTAATTTTCGTTATTGCACATAATATCTCTAACTGCAGTTGCAGCAATTTTTTCTGCTAATGAAGCATCACTAGCACGAATTCTTTCTTTCACAACTTACTGATGTTTTTTATTTGCTTTATGTCTTTTTCCTAATTCTTTATCATCTCTATAAGAAACATTGTGTTGTTTGCATGCTTCATCTAATGGATTAATTCGTTGATCTCCTTTAGCTAATCTTTCTTCTAATTTGTTTCCTGGATTGAAACCCAATTTCATGGAAGGTGCATTCCAAATGGTAGCATGTTAATTAAAGTAGTATCCAGTCCTCTACCATATTTTTGATATTTCTGATATGTATGTGCGAAATTATTCAACAATCTAATCGAATATGGAATTCCTTTTGAATCATTAATAATAAAATTACTAAATTTATTTGTTAACATTTGTGTTATCCCAACTGTTTCGTTATGATAATTTTTAATCCCTGATAATTCTTCGCCTTTAATTACTGTCCATCTGTCAGTTACATCACTCATCCAAATATATTAAACTGATAGAGTGGATTTTTTTATTAAACTTTCACCAACTTTTTCTAATAACAAATTAGGATTTCTTTTGAAAAACTAGGAAATATTCTTCAACTATCGTTTTTATCAAATAATTATATTTATTTCTGCTACTTGATTTTATTCTATTTGGATGACTTTCATTATATATAGCATTTCTGCATATTCTTATGCAAATTCTGGCCTAATTTTTTAAAATCAAGAGATTCAAAATTCTATTCCTATATCATGATTAGTTACTTGTTTTCTAGTTAAAAGTTTCATTAATCGATCTGTTCCTTAAAATTATTTTCCACCAATTTTTAATTTATTATTATTGAGTCCTGGTGTTAATTTACCAATATATTTAAAAGTACAAGCAGGACTTAATCCAAAAACATTATCTTCATTATGATTGAGAAATTCTAACATTCTTTCATTTGTATTTATTTTTTAACACATGTTTCTTTTAATTTTCTTTTTTTTCTGTAATTTCCTAACAAATTATCTGTTTTTGATTCATTTCATGTATAATTTCTTTTATCGTTTTCATAATGTATAACTGTAGGAGTAACATTAAAGTCTTCTAAATAATGAAGATTTGTTTTTCAACTTTATTTTCTTCAATTATTTTTAAATCTTTTTCTACAAACCTTTCAGTTCCTTGGCTAACATTTCCAATTGTATCTATAACTAATTGAACGTCGTTCTTAAATTTTCATATTCTTCTTTAAACTCTTCTTTTAAATGTTATTCTGCTTCTTCATTTCTATTGGCTTATTTAACAATTTCTGGGTCTTATATTACAAACATTTTTAAGAATAAAAAATTTTTATAATCGTGTTTATTCTACATTTATGTATTATGTTTATCTTTTACATTCATGTTAAATATTTACTTTCATTGCTTAAGTTTAACATTTACATTTAAAGTTTATTTAATGTTTATATTGAATGTTTAAAATTTTATTGATATTTTCTCTATATTTACCTTCATTAATTTTTCTTGTCATTGTAATAAAACCAAATTTTTCTTTATTCCTTCGTTTACTAAATATTTCCTTAAATTTATCAAACTTTAAATCACCACCAACAAACTCAGGATAAATTTGATTTAAATTTGTATCATCTTACCTAAAATTATTTAAAAAATTAAATTATCTCTAAGTAATTGTTATGGTATTTTTTCAATTCCCTTATGTCTTCCTATAATGAAATCTTCCCTAGCTAATTCTTGATTTTTAAGAAGGAAATCATCTAAAATTGCAAGTGAATTATCCTTACATGCAACTAACAGAATAATTTAATCAGTTTTTCCATAAAACTAACCATTTTTTATTATTTTATCAAACATTTTTTCACATCTTTTTATAAATTATGGATATTTTCTTTGATGTAAACTTTTTGAATAAAGATATAAATGATTAATTTTCTTAGTTATCAATCATTAAAAATGTTTTTACACAATCACTTGGTCCAATGATTGTGCAGTGAATAGAATTTGCTAAAAATTTGTCATGTTTTTATGATTTCTTTTCTGAAATTCTTATTTTTTGTTCCCAATCTGTCATTCATTTACATAATTTTACTTAATATAAATGAGTAGATTCAACTGAGTGATAATTGTTCTGTTCAGTAAAAGCAATTAACTGTTCCAATTAGCTAAACTTATAAAAACTTACCACTAGTTGGTTTTCATTCAACTTTTTAACTGCAAAAATTATAACAGAAAATGATAAACTTTTGTGGCAAAATAAATGCAACCTTACAAAATTTCCGTTTTTTGCTTTAATTTTGGACACCAGTGTATGTCCAAACAGTCTCTATGTAATCAGGAAACATTTGTAATCATCGCTAAAGACGACAGTATCGTAGTAGTACATATGTGGATGCATGCAAATGGAACATTTATTCAGAACTCTTTGAGGTGGTACATTCATTCTCTTTGAACGAAGTGCTAAATGTTATAAGTGTCAGCGGCACCATAAATACATGCTATCTGTGGGAACAATAATTATTTACAAATTTAAGTATTTACTGTGCTCAAGTTTTAATAAATCACTAATAATATGTGTGTGTGTTGTAATATCTGCTCGACCTTCTCTTGAAGTAATCTAGCTGCTACAGTGCACCACATGTAATACTTTAAAACTTATTGAGATCTGACTGAATGTTTGTGCAGCTTTTTTCAGGCACTATAGGTAACCACTTAATCTGCGAAAAGGTTGAGGTTATTATTTATATTGCCTGCAGTCTAATTAGTATAGAACATTCACATCAAGGGTCTCAACACACTTCCTTCTGGTACACCTAAAGTTATTTCTACATACGTCAGTTACTGTCCGTCAGTCCTGCCAAGAAATTATAGAGCCAGACAAATAATTTCATTTGAAATCCTGTGCCATCGTATGTATTGAGTCAAATGCTTTTTGGAAGTCTAGCGTATTTAGAGATGTTCGATAGGTGTTCTCTCCTGCACATCAGTGGTTCATCGAATAACGAGGGGCTCTTCTGCTAAGGAAAATTTTTACATCCATTACAAGTGCCATTCCAATATAAACAGTTCATACAACAGGCAGCTGTTTCTCTTCAGTGGGAAAGCTCATAGGAGTTCCATTTCCTCTCATAACGAAATACATATATACGTCTGTGACAAGCAGATGTGGTAAAACGTGTGGCTTTCAGAGCATTATTCAGATCTGAATGTTGCCACATTTCCTCCTCATAAATTCGTACTTGGAAGAAATACAGGGCACAGAAAATAAACTTCATATTAAGGTCTAAGCAGAAGTACAGGACCGAAGAAAGAAACTTTGTATCAAGGTCAGAGCATGGTCAGAACGTCCAGCTGTGCAAATATCGATCATGATGGCAGTTGCACAGTGACACAGAATGTACCTTAATATCAGGACCCTACAGTTAGCGCTTTCAACAGACCTGTCTGCTCCGAAAGCCCTATGAACGTCGGCTGAATCTATGGAGCTCCCTATGTAATCACACAAGAGACGATACACCTGGATTTTGACCTGTACCCTAATTAGACAAATTAACGAATACATTTTTGGACATTTTGTATTTTGGTTCTTTGTTTTTTTTTCATAATGATTACTTTGACATTACTCCAAATTTCTGATACCATTGCTGGAGTCAGTTCATCATATAATAGTATTGTCAGAAAGAGAACAAGTTGTGCCACATTAAGTGAAAAATTACAGAGCGGCTTATACCATCGGGGGCAGATACTTTAACCTTTTGCAGATTTAAGTTGCTATAGTGACCTTGTCATGCACAAAGGGAATGATTACAGTTTCCATTTTATAATTTCAGATCTAGACAGCTATTAATGGACATTAGTATGGGGTGTGTGTATATTCGTCTTTATGATGGCTTCAGCTCTGCTGATGACACGTTCAATAAGGCATCTGAATATATTCCTCAATAGCTGATACCTGAGAAGGTAGTGACGATGGACGCTGGGGTCTGGAATGTAGTCGACGTGGTGACGTAGTCCAGAGTTATTCCATTGTGTTGTCTCTCAGGGATGTTGCGATCCAATAAACCATTGCCCCACAGATGCTGCTGTTTGGAAGAGTGCGTTGTCATGCTGATACAAACGTAGTTTCCGATATGCTCCTCGAATGTACACAGTACAGAATGTGGTAAAACGTATTCATATCCTCCCGCGTTTGGCGTTTTCTTAAGCACAATAAGTGTACCACACCCCAACCACGAGAAATAGCCCTATATCGTAACACCAACTCCTACATACTTCATTGTTCTACATCTACATGGATACTCTGCAAATCACATTGAAATGCCTAGCAGAGGGTTCATCAAACCACCTTCATAATCATCTATTATTCCAATCTTGTATAGTGCGTGGAAAGAACAAACATCTATATCTTTCTGTACGAGCTCTGATTTCCCTTATTTTATCATGGTGATCGTTTCTCCCTAAGTACGTCAGCGTCAACAAAATATTTTCACATTCGGAGGAGAACGTTGGTCATTGGAATTTCGTGAGAAGATTACTCTGCAACGAAAAATGCCTTTGTTTTACTTATGTCTATCCCAAATTTTGTATCTTTTCAGTATTACTCTCTCTCCTATTTCGCGATAGTACAAAACGTGCTGACTTCTTTGAACTTTTTCGATGTACTCCATCAATCCTAACCAGTAAGGTTCGCACACCACGTAGCAGTATTCTAAGAGAGGACTGACAAGTGTAGTGCAGGCAGTCTCCTTGGTAGATTTGTTACATTTTCTAGAAGTACTGCCGATAAAACGTTGTCTTCGGTTAGCCTTCCGCAAAACATTTTCTATGTGTTATTTTCAATTTAAGTTGTTCATAACTGTAATTCCTAGATATTTAGCTGCATTTATGGCCCTTAGATTTAATTAATTTGTCGTGTAACTGAAGTATGACGGGTTCCTTGTAGCACTCATGTGAATGACCTCACACATTTAGTTATTTAGGGTCAACTGCCAATTTTCGCACCATGCAGGTATCTTTTCTAAGGCGTTTTGAAATTTGTTTTGATCTTCTGATGGCTTTACTAGTCGATAAACGACAGCGTCATCAGCAAACAACCTAAGACAGCTGCCCAGATTGTCTCTAAAATCGTTTATAGAGATAAGGAACTACAAAGGGCCTAGAACACTCCCTTGGGGTACGCCAGTAATCACCTATGCTTTACTCGACGTCTTTCCGTCAATTACCATGCACTGTGACCTCACTACACAGTATGGCAGATAATGTTCTACAGACACTTGTCAAATTCGAACCCTTCCATATAATTATGGCAGGGTATGGCATGATTTGTCACTCAAAATCGTTTGTTTCCAGTCTTCATTGTCCAGTGGCATCTCCCTTAGAACACCTCAAGCGTTGCTTAGCACAGAATGCAGAAATGCTTATGAGGAGCTGCTCGACCAGTGTACATCACTCTTTTTAACGTTCTGTCCACATTAATTATCATATATGTACAGCTGTAGCATTGTGGAACTCACGAGTGATTCTCTCCCCCCTTTTCTTATGTTTTTCTTATAACATACCTACGTGCCTACTTCTAACAGTAATAGGCAGCCTGGGTGGCTGACTGGTGGAATAAGGATATCAAGTAGAACAAAGCGGGTATTATATAAAAATGTTATATGTAGTCCCAATCTAGCTACAGAAGCCCATTACAAACAGTATTGTAAGGTGCTTAAAAAGGCTAAGAGTATGTGATATGCAAATAGAATAGCTAATCCACAGGACCAAATTAAAATCATATGGTCAGTTGTGAAGGAAATGTTAGGTCAGCAGCACAAGGTCAACGATATGAAGTCAGTGTGTAGCAAAAATATGTCTGCGACTGATAAATCTGATACATGTACAGTATTTAACAATCATTTTCTGAGCATTGCTGGTGAATTGAATAAAAAATTTCTTTCTACAGGGAATCATATAACATCGTTTGATGTCTGAAATAGTCTTCTGTGTTACAGAAAAAGGGGAGATTGAGTCAATAATTAAATCACGGAAGACCAAGGACTCTCATGGATACGATGGAGTGCCTAGCAGAATATTAAAATACTATGCTGCAGATGTTAGTCTTGTATTTAGCCACATTCTAATTTTTCCTTTAGAAACGGTCAGTTTCCTGAACGATTAAACAACTTAGTAAGCAAACTGCTTTATACAAAGTGGAGAAAGGTATAATGCAGGCAAATTTAGACCTATTTCTATGCCATCAGTGTTTGGTAGAGTTATCGAAAAGTATACCTATATAATAATTGACCATTTTATATCATACGATTTGCTCATGAAAGAGGCCTGGTCATACTGGAAGGTCTCAGATAGATTATATAAAGGTACGACAGAGATTTAGGAACCAGGTTTTAAATTACAAGACATTTCCAGGGGTAAATGTGGACTCTGAACACAATCTATTGGTTATGAACTGTAGATTAAAACTGAAGAGACTGCTAAAAGATGGGAATTTAAGGAGATGGGACCTGGACAAACTGACAGAGCCAGAGGTTGTAGAGAGTTTCAGGGAGAGAATTAGGGAAGGATTGACAAGAATGGGGGAAAGAAATGCATTAGATGATGAATGGGTAGCTTTGAGGGATGAAATATTGAATGCAGCAGAGGATCGAGTACGTAAAAAGGCGAGGGATAGTAGAAATCCTTGAGTAACAGAAGAAATATTGAATTTAATTGATGAAAGGAGAAAATATAAAAATGCAGTAAATGAGGCAGGCAAAAAGGAATATAGACATCTCAAAAATGAGACCGAAAGGAAGTGAAAAATGGCTAAGCAGGGATGGCTAGAGGACAAATGTAAAGATGTGGAGGCATATATCTCTAGGGGTAAGATAGATACTGCCTACAGGAAAATTAAAGAGACCTTTGGAGGAAAGAGAACCACCTGCATGAATATCAGGAGCTCGGATGGAAACCCAGTTCTTCGCAAAGAAGGGAAAGCAGAAAAGTGGAAGGAGTATATAGAGGGTGTACACAAGGGCGATGTAGTTGAGGACAATATTATGGAAATGGATGAGGATGTAGATGAAGATGAAATTGGAGATGTGATACTCCGTGAAGAGTTTGGCAGAGCACTGGAAGATCTAAGTCGAATCAAGGCCCTGGGAGTAGAAAACATTCCGTTAGAACTACTGACAGCCTTGGGAGAGGCAGCCCTGACAAAACTCTACCATATGGTGAGCAAGATGTATGAAACAGGCGAAATACCGTCAGATTTGAAGGAGAATATAATAATTCTAATCCCAAAGAAAGCAGGTGTTGACAGATGTGAAAATTACCGAACTATCAGTATAATAAGCCACGGCTGCAAAATACTAACAAGAATTCCTTACAGACGAATGGAAAAACTGGTAGAAGCCGACCTCGGAGAAGATCAGTTTGGATTCCGTAGAAATGTTGGAACACGTGAGGCAATACTGACCCTATGACGTATCTTAGAAGATAAAGATGTTTCTAGCATTTGTAGACTTAGAGAAAGCTTTTGACAATGTTGACTAAAATACTCTTTCCCAAATTCTGAAGGTGGAAGGAGTAAAATACAGGAAGCGAAAGGGTATTTACAATTTGTACTGAGACCACATGGCAGTTATAAGAGTTAAGGGGCATGAAAGGGAAGCAGTGATCGGGAAAGGAGTGAGACAGGGTTGTAGCCTATCCCCGGTGTTCTACAATCTGTATATTGAGCAAGCAGTAAAGGAAACAAAAGAAAAATTAGGTGTAGGAATTAAAATCCATGGAGAAGCAATAAGAACTTTGAAGTTCGCAGATGAGATTGTAATTCTGTCAGAGACAGCCAAGGACCTGGAAGAGCAGTTGAATGGAATGGATAGTGTTATAAAAAGAGGATATAAGATGAACATCAACAAAAGTAAAACTAGGATAATGGAATGTAGGCGAATCAAATCGGGTGATGCTGAGGGAATTAGATTAGAAAATGAGGGACTTAAAGTAGTAAATGACCTTTGCTATTTGGGGAGCAAAATAACTGATAATAGTCGAAGTAGAGGGGATATAAAATGTAGACTGGCAATGGCAAGGAAAGCGTTCCTGACGAAGAGAAATTTGTTAACATGGAGTGTGGATTTAAATGTCAGGAAGTCGTTTCTGAAAGTATTTGTGTGGAGTGAAGCCATGTATGGACCTGAAACATGGACGATAAATAGTTTAAACAGGAAGGGAATAGAAGCTTTCGAAATGTGGTGCTACAGAAGAATGCTGAAGATTAGATAGGTAGATCACATAACTAATGAGGAGGTATTGAACAGAATTGGGGAGGATAGAAATTCGTGGCACAACTTGACTAAAAGAAGGGATCGGTTGGCAGGACATGTTCTGAGACATCAAATGATCACCAATTTAGTATTGGAGGGCAGCGTGGAGGGTAAAAATCATAGAGGGAGACCAAGAGATGAATACACTAAGCAGATTCAGAAGGATGTAGATTGCAGTAGGTACTGTGGGATGAAGCAGCTTGCACTGGGTAGAGTAGCATGGAGAGCTGCATCAAACCAGTCTCTGGACTGAAGACCACAACAACAACAACACGATATGCTATCAAACGTACAGTTCGGCATTAAAAGTCGTTTGACGACTGAAAATGTTATATTGTCTTTTCTCTGTGAGGTACTGGATGGGTTAAACAAAAGGTTTCGAACGCTAGGTATATTTTTTTGATTTAACTAAGGCTTTTGATTGCGTTTATCACAAAATATTGCTCCAGATGTTGGACCATTATGGAATACGGGGTGTAGCTCACAACTGGTTGACTTACGTTAGCAACAGACAGCAAAAGGTCGTTACTCACAGTGTTAAGAATGGCTGTGATGTGGGGTCTGGGTCAGGTACAGTCAAGTGTGGGGTGCCCCAGTGATCAGTGTTCGGGCCACTCCAGTTCCTTATTCATGTACATGATATGCCCTCTAGTATTACGGGTAAATCTAAAAAATTTCTGTTTGCTGATGACACTATCTTGGTAGTAAAGGATGTTGTGTACAGCATTGGCTCGGTTTCAAATAGTAAAGTTCATGACCTAAGTTCATGGCTTGTAGAAAATAAACTGACTCTAATTCACAGTAAGACTCTGTTTTTACAGTTTCTAACACAGAATTCAACAAAACCTGACATTTTAATTTCACAGAATGGGCATTTAATTAGTGAAACTGAACAGTTCAAATTTCTAAGTGTTCAGATAGACAGTAAACTGTCGTGGGAAGTCCACGTTCAGGATCTTGTTCAAAGACTTAACAATGCCATTTTTACTATACGAAATGTATCTGAAGTGAGTTAACGTTGGAAACAAAAATTAGTCTACTTTGCTTATTTTCATTCTTATGTCAAATCGTATTATATTTTGGGGTAACTCTTCCCATTCTAAAAGGAAAGTTTTTGCTCAGAAATGGGCTGTTCGGGCAATAAGTGGTGGAAGTTCACGAACCTCTTGTCGACCCCTCTTCACAATTCTTTGACATTGGCATCTCAATACATATAATCCTTACTGTCATTTCTTGTTAAAAATATTGGCTTATTCCCAAGAATAAGCAGCTTTCACTCAGTTAATACTCGGCAGGAATTGAACCTGCATTTGGATCGGACTTCCTTAACTCTTGTGCAGAAATGTGTACAGAATACTACTGCATCCATTTTCAATAAGCTACTGCTCTAATTCAAATATCTTAACACTAATCCAATTGCTTTCAAGTCGATACTGCAAATTTTCCTCGTGAACACTCCTTCTATTCTGTCGAGGAGTTCCTTGAAAACTTAAGGTGATTTTTGTTGTATTGTTGATTGTTTTTGCTTAAGCTAATGGATTGACTTTTTTCGGGTTCATAAACATTTTATTTTTATCTGTTATTACTTTTATGTTATAATTTCATTTGTTGACACTTTCCATGACCTTGGAGATTTGCTCCTCAATTTGGTCCTACGGAACTTGACGTGTAAATAAATAAATACTGCTCGACAGTCCCTGTCCATCAGCACATGGGATCTTCCTGTTCTTGATTTAGATTTGGTTGTTCCTTGAGTTTCCACTTTACAGTTATATCACCAACAGTCGACCTGGACAGCTTCAGACGAGTTTAAACGTCTCTGATGGATTTCTTATTCGCATGACATCGAATTACTATTCTACGATCAAATGCGCTGAGCGCACCTGACCGATCAATTCTGATGTTACTTATTTGCTACAGGCAACACAATACACCAGAACACCCTGTCTCCTTATATACCGTAGAATTCGCCTCTCGTGACGTATCGTGATCAATTCCACATTAGATAGGATACTTTTGATCAGGCAGTATATACTGCACACAGAATTCATTGTGTAGAAATATATCAAATTCTAATAACGATAATATGGAATGAAAACAGTGCTTTAAGGTGACTCACATATTGGAAGTCTTAATATCCGGTAATCGGTATCACAAAACGTAGCACTGAGAAACACGTCCTTGTCTCTACGGGCATACTGAAAAGTCTCTAAATCAAAGGTACAATCATTCAAGAAACATTGCGCTAATTTTAAGGCACACGAAAGAAACCGAAGGACTTTTGTTTGAAAGGTAGGCATTTCGACCTCGAGAGGGATTAGAGAGAGAAATAGCATGACAATTACAGAAGGAGGACAAAGGAGGGTGCTGAAGTACAGTCACGAACAAGTGTACAGCGCAGACTCGTAAAGGCATTTTCACCGAGAATTCCCTTATAAATGGGGTTACGGAACAACTGAATCAATTACCGCTACAGATGCCTCTCGCGAAGCATTAGGGAACAATGTAAAATACCGAGTTCGTATTAGGAGCTGCGTCAGAGCTTTTCTCAGAACAGAAGTGTAGAGCATAAAGGTCATTGGTAGTAGGGCTTACAGTTACGCGAAAACTTCCGCCTAAAGGAAATAAATTTTGATATACATCTCATACTCACTGAAATGTCTTATTTCTTGTTCTACAGGAGTGATGAAGGTATCATATAATTTGCTTTCTTGCACCATAGTTCATTTTTAAGTACTTTTTTATTTTATGTTATGACCTCTATGTCGACGTGAAAATAAACGGTCTAAAACGTGAACGTTAATGAAAACTGAAATACTCGTAAAGAATGGCACGAATGAATGCGAAAAGAGAGGATGAATAGAATTTTGTACCAAGATTATTCGTTAACACTGCATAGAAATGATGCACACGTAAACCCAACATGACTATTTCTTGTGTGAACGGAAAGGTCGGTGTTACGCCTAATTGACTTGGTGAAGAGTTGGCAAAAGAATAGTAAACGTGATATAAATTGCCACTATGTTTCGTTGATACCAGATGGCACAATTTTAGCACGCCGGTAACCTTCACCAATATAGAAATATCCGTCTACGATACACGTATAACGTGAACTTTTGGCACATATATGTCTTCATGCTACGACAGTACTCCGTGTTCGAACTAATGGATAGAGTTATACGATTTGACAATCAGGTGCAACATAACCATAGCATAGTTTGGAAGGGCTTCTCTTTTCCATATTTATATATACATTCCGCAAGAGATTTTGGAGTAGCAATTCGTAGTAATGTTATTCTATTCCATTCCCATAAAATGACAGTGTGCGTGTCCCAGTAAGTGCCTTAATAACTCTAACTTTATTTTCATGGCTCCTACGTAATATACACGATTGAACAGGAAAACTTGCAATTTTCCTCGAATAACTGATTTCTAAATTTAAACAACAAGGTTTTGCAAGAATAACATCACCAAAGAATAACATTTAAGGCTTCTTTCAAGTTACGGCCGTACTGAAATGTCACTATTCTAGCAGAGCGTCTACATATTCGCCAATGTGTACTGTCCTGCCTACTTCGAACGCTGGAACAGTACTCTACAACTGGTCGCAATAGTGTTCGGGTCATGATTTCCTTTTTAGATGCAAGCTACTTTCCAGAAACTTTCCTACAGATACAAGTCCTCCATTTACTGCCCCTGTAACTGACTGCGAGTTTGTCTCATTTTTTCCATTGCTTCAAACTAAAAGAGCATGTGGACGCCACCGCTGACGGCGTGAGTGCTAAGTAAAGCTGCAGCTAACCTGTCCTGCAGTGATAGCTGCCTACATCTACATCTCCATAATCCCCAAGCCACCTGACGGTGTGTGGCGGAGGGTACCTTGAGTACCTCTATCGGTTCTCCCTTCTATTCCAGTCTCTTATTGTTCGTGTTTGACACAGCCATGCTTTCAGCAGTTGCTACACATTCATGCAAATTGACACTATGACATGGCTAAAACTGGTAATATAAACAGTTAAATGAAGTGTACATATACAGACTTAAGCTGCGAATGAAAATTGTAGCAAGACTTGGATTCGAACCCAGGTCTCCTATTCACTTGGCAGTTGCGCTAACAACTATGCCACCCTGGTGCAATGGCTTTGTACAACAGTCCTTGCAGTTTTGCAAAGCCACTGTTCCAGATTTGCATAGTGGTTATAGCATCTGCCTCGTGAGTCAGAGGTGTGGGTTCGACTCCTGGTCTCGTTACAAATTTTCATCCGTACCTTCAGTTTACATACATACATCACAGATGTTTGAAACATGAAAAGGTTTCATTTATTTGAATGTGAATTTGCAAGGAAATAAAGTTTGTTTAAATCAGTGAGAATCATTAGCGAATACTCACCAGTCGGGCTTCATTTGTGTTTTCTTGTGTTGTCCCCCCAAATAGTGTTTTATCAACAGCGGAACTATCAGTGACCCTTATTTTTGGTTGCCTGCCTAGTGTAACGGTTAGCGAAGTTGGATACTGACGTGGAGACTGAAGATATTATTCATTGTCATCACCTCACATTTTACTGTGGTTTGCAACTAAAGGGACGAGGTCTACTGAAGTTGGTGAGTCCAGATATGAAGTTCATTAATAAAATAAGTAGCGAAACTGACGCGGCAGCACTCGAAGGGGTCTCAGAACTTAAGATTTGCGCCAGGCTAGGATTTACATGACAGTTATCTCATTGATAGTTACTGTCTCGCATAATAATTTCCTTCATAAATTAATAGATAATATTGTTACTAAACATTCTAATTTAGACGCTTTCTAAACGCGCTGGCTTACGAATAATTGTGATGGCACTAAAACAAAAATGAGTACAGTTATCCGACTTATGAATTGCGCCACAAGCGAAAATGTTCTTACATACTGCTCTTACAATAAGGTCCTTGGAAAGTGTTCTTGACAACACTTTGGATGGAAGAGAGTGGGACGGATAGGATCGACTGCAGTTTCTTGTTGAAAACGACCTCTGCATCCCTCTGTTGAGTTCAAAATGGTTCAAATGGCTCTGAGCACTATGCGACTTTACTTCTGAGGTCATCAGTCGCCTGGAACTTAGAACTAATTAAACCTAACTAACCTAAGGACATCACACACATCCATGCCCGAGGCAGAATTCGAAACTGCGACCGTAGCGGTGGCTCGGTTCCAGACTGTAGCGCCTAGAACCGCACGGCCACTTCGGCCGGCCCTCTGTTGAGTAATCACGGTCGAAATCCAATCTTGTTCGAAAATGGAAGAGCTTCGCGCCCCCAGAGATGCAACTTTTCTCATTGTCTTTTGCTCTGTTGATGAACTCGTACATTTGGCAGTTTGCTCTCAACCACCCAATGGAAATTTTCGAATTCTAAAACTCTAACGACATAGAAATTTAAGTGTCCATTGCGTCGGTATAGACTGCAACGTTTTTCTCTCTGATTCTTACATAGTGCATGGCTTGTAAGTGTATCAACACTGGAATGAGTTGGCCGACAATTTTCTGTTATATTCCATAATTGAGTCGTCTAAGAAGTGTCTCTTCAAAGTTTGTTAACTGATCGTGCGCGGAGTTGATTAAATATACACGGCTGCTGACACCTGCAACTTTGTTACCAGAGGTTCGCCCACACGAGTGTCAAAAACTTAATACTTATAAGAAACTAACAATAACCATTATTAAAAAGTAAGAAGTGAAAGATTTTAACATGCGTATAAATTCAGTCACTGGGTTACAGCAGCTTATGGTAATGGAATTTGATACGAGGGTTGGAACTTAAATAGTGGCTACTATTTATTCACAACCGATACAAAGGAGTTACATGTTTGCACATGTTACTGTCCTTCGAAGTAGTCACCAGCGTTGTGTAGAACCCGTTGCCAATGATGTGGAAGGCGTAGAATACCCTTAGCAGATCCTGTTCTGTTGATGGTGCGAATGGAGCGGTCTAAAGTTATGGTGATTCTCGTGTACGACTGTGATGATGTTACCCTAACGCATCACATTTCTCCACGGCAAACCGTCAATGTACAGTATTACTGTTCGTTTTTGGAGCATCACCTGCGACCAGCTTTGGGAAAGAAGTCACAACACTTTCTGCGCAACCCACCCATCATTTTGCACGACAATGCGCGGGCGCATACGGCGCAATCTGTGGCTGTTCTGTTCGGTCGATGGGACTGGGAAGTATTGTATCATCCACCATACTCCCCGGAATTACGTACTTGTGACTTTTATTTGATTCCGAAGATGATCTAACCACTTCGTGGCATTCGCTTTAGAACTGTTCCAGAGATTCGACAGGCAACAGACCGCTCCATTCGCACCATCAACAGAACAGGCTTTGCTAACGGTATACCACGCCTTTCACATCGCTGGCAACGGGTTCTCCACAATGCTGGTCACTACTCTGAAGGGCAGTAACAGGTGCAAACATGTAACATTTCTGTATCGGTTGTGAATAAATAGTTGGCACTATTTAAGTTCCAACCCTCGTACAATGTATATCGTGGTTTCGTAACCATGTTTCCAGTCAGTCTCATTCTATCACCGATCCCCCGAAGATTAAGTTATCACGAAATTATTCTAAAAATTCATTACATCAGCAAACCTTATCGCTATTAAAACTTTTAAACTTTTTGTCCTGCTCATGCCTCAAGTAACATCCGCACAAAACATAAAACACATTAGCTTGTTGCGTGCTTTCGACTGTAAAATACTTTTCAAATATGTGAAACAATCGGTTTTAGTAAATATTACAAAAAATTTCATAAGTCTTACACATTCATTTATTCATTATTTACATTAAACTTGTATATTTATATTGCCAAGATGAACAACACTCGAGCGTTACGAGGGCTGTTCGGAAAATAAGGGCCGATCGGTCACGAAGTGAAAACCACAGTGAAAACGAAAATTTTTTATTCGCAGCAGATAGCCACACCTTCCAACTACCTCTCTAAATAGTCGCCGCTCCGACTTAGAAATTTTTGTGGCGTTGAACCAACTTCCCAGTACCCTCGTCACAGAAAGCCGCCTGTGTTTTCCGCCAATTCTCTACGCTGGTCTGCCTTCCGTTGTTTGTGCCAAAATGTGGTCCTTGTAGCCAGCGGTTCATGTGAGAAGAGATTAACAACGGAGGCTGTCAATTAAGGGCTTTATTGTGAGTAATCAAACACTTTGCATCGAAAACGCCGTAGGAGCGTCTTCATTGCCCCCGCAGAGGTGCGAAAAGTGGCAATTGACCCAGAATAACGAAAAGTGTGAAGTTATTCACATGAGTACTAAAAGAAATCAGCTAAATTTCGATTACGCGATAAGTCACACAAACCTGAGGGCTGTAAATTCAACTAAATACTTAAGGATTACAATTACAAATACCTAAATTGGAACGATCACGTAGATAATATTGTGGGTAGAGCAAACCAAAGACTGCGATTCATTGGCAGAACACTTAGAAGGTGCCACAGCTCTACCAAACAGACTGCTTACACTACGCTTGTCCGCCCTATTCTGGAGTATTGCTGTGCGGTGTGGGAACGGCTTCAAGTGGGACTGACGGATGACATCGAAAAAGTACAAAGAAGGGCAGCTCGTTTTGTATTATCGCGAAATAGAGGAGATAGTGTCACAGACATGATACGTGAATTGGAGTGGCAATCATTAAAACAAAGGCGTTTTTCGTTGCGACGGGATCTTCTCATGAAATTTCAATAACCAGTTTTCTCCTCCGACTGCGAAAACATTCTGTGTGCACCCACCTACATAGAGAAATGATCATCATGATAAAATAAGAGAAATCAGGGCTCGCACAGAAAAATTGAAGAGCTCGTTTTTCCTGCGTGCCACTCGAGAGTGGAACGGTAGAGAGACAGCATGAAGGTGGTTCATTTAACCCTCTGCCAGGCACTTTATTGTGAATAACAGAGTAATCACGTAGATGTAGATGTAGATGCAGAGTGCGGCTGAAAATTGTCTTGAAGAAAGAAATGACTGACATTTATGTTATGAGGGATACATAGCTTCAGGCGAAATCGCTCAGCAGATCCACATACCTGGCGGGAGACACTGTTGTTTTAGGCATTTCTACGCTCTCACTTTGCGCTCTGAACTGAAAACAGCGACGTGAAGCGAATCGACATGCACACTAAAGTCACTGCCCAATACATCTGTGCAAAGTTCCATCGGATTTTCCATTTTTCGCCTAATCGGACCTTACTTTCCGAATAGGCCTCGTACTTGTAGAATCTACATATATGTTCCCTCATATTGTCAGCTGTCGGTGTTTCGTACACCGTATTTCTCAACACTCCCCAGACAAAAAATCCATTGTTATGAGGACAGGAGAGCGTACACGTCATCTAACCTTGACACAGCATTCTGTCTGTAAGTCTGGATACGTTCCATTCAGTATCTAAAGTACAAGTAAAATGTGCAGGATAACTACGAAGTGTTGCGCTGAAGCCAAACATTCTGGTGATTGTTTCTTGAAGCGTTCCCGCCGGATCGAGTGTTCCATGATTTTAGGGCGTGCATGCGGGATATTCGTAATTCTCGCTCCGATATTTCGTCTGACAACATTTCAGCCATTAATAAGGAGTAGGTCGCTTACAATATTTTTAAATCGCTTTACAAAATACTCTACAGTAAACTCCCATGCGTCAGAGGTAGCACCGTTGGTGTCAAGGGCTACGGTCATAGGTAAAGCTTTCAGCCTCTACGAATAAAACAAAACTAGCGCAGAGTCAATGAATCCACAGTGCTTACGAAGTGTGTAGTTGATTATTATGGATGGCAAACATTGGAATATCAGGCAGTGAAGACATAGAACAATATTTCCTTTGAAAGCGCAGACGGGAAATGATCGGTTTCCATGATTTGTCGAGCTTGGCAACATTCATTTCGTTTAGCAGGTTGTTGCTAATTTTATTTCCACAGCTTCGTTGATCGCCGAGTCTTAGTAGGATGAGGCTGTGGCCAGTTTCTTAACTTTTCCTTAATCTATGGATGGCCGCAGGAAATACAATGTTCAGCCACTGCAAATTTATTAAGCTACAGAAAGCTTGTGTATGGCTGGTGTTCAATGCAGCGTTCTTGTACAGTGCACCTCTTAGCACACTCACAAGTAATTTCGTGCACACCCACCATCGCAAAAGCAAATCATCCTTCATATATCCCAGAATCATTGTCGTCTTGGCCTATGGAAGGATGATCACATCAACTTCATGGCTTTTGATTAGTCTTGCGGATTCTGAAGAAATATTTCCCACATACGGTAGAAAGGCCGTAGGCTTTGTATCTCTTTCTTCACATTCTTCTTTTGGTTGGACTGGAGTTTTGCTTGCAGAGCTCTGTTATCGCACAACACTAATTTGGGACCGCCCTATCGAATGTGCAAGATAATACCGCTTTAAAAATCATTTTGTCTGTAACAGGAGACAAACCAACGCTTTACTTCGACAATGGACGTCGCATGAAAGAAGACGTGATGAGTATTATTTGCTTGGGCTGACTCTAGCTACGTTCTGCAAAAACTAAATTGCAAGTATCTGCCATAACATCAGAAACAATGCACCTAAGACTCTTACGTGGGACAAACTGTATAGAATAAACACTTCAGTTCCTAATGTTAAAAAATCAGTTCGTTGTAACGGATTATTTACCAATAATTTATCAATAATATACTGATCCTGAGACTGTTTACGAGTATGCGAGGATGGCCATGTTCTAGAAAAGGAAGGCTTCTGTTTCGATCGGAGAGAAGATCGGAAATCGGCTGCAGCTCTGTTGACGAAATAGCGCAGTGAATTTTGCGAGAAATGAACTCAAAACAAATGGATCCACGTTTGATATAACATCCTCACGAGCTCTAGACCTCGTTAGTGACGCAGTAACAAGAAGAGAAAGACGGCACATATTTTTTTCCGTTAAATCAGATGGCTGGAGCGATATGAATCACGGCGTTCAGAACTATTTTAATTAGGAACCACTACTGTAACAACATTGCTGTTTTGTAAATTATAGACTGCAGCGATCTATAATTTACAAGTCAAAATAACAGTCGCTGAGTGCAACAGCTTTCTGAATGGAAGGTAACCTGATGAACATTGCAGTTATATGAGGAATACTCCATAGTTTTAAGAAACATCCGAACAACGCATTGATTCCATAAGAGCAAGGGGAAAGGTGACCTTGATCAGACCATTGAGTTTGGAACTGCTACAAAATTTAGTTTCAGGAAATGTGATTACTTTATGAAATAGTAGATACACATTTTCTCACTCGTTGTTCCCACACGATTACTGCTAAATTTATGATTCAGATCACTATTACTTAATTACTACAGATACAATGTGTTAAAAAATTTAGCAACCACTGCTAATTAATCTATCTCAAAATTCATATTTAATAATATACTGAATATTACTTGAAAGCATTTTCCTGCTTGATGAACGGTATTAGCTCGCAATGATTTTAATATACATGGTCTCTGTATATGTACTGGTGTAATGAGTAACGAGATTCACACAATATGTGAAGGCCTCATTCCCAAACACAATCCATAGTGAACTTTTTTACATTGTTTTATTTTTCTGGTCTCGATTTTCGTTATTTCAAATAGTAAATGTTCTAAGGCCGAGATGATTCTCTCCGTATTTCATATTGCTATATAAAGCAGAAATGTGTCTGGATTTAATATTGTTACATAGAGCAGAATTTTTAGGTGTATGATTCAAGCTGTAGCACTGAGAGAGCACAAAAATTGTGTAACAATTTTTTTTTCTTTTAATTTCGGCCAGATGTGACACTTGTAAATTCTCATCAGCAGCTTGAATCCTGCCCACTATGTTTAATTATCTAACTCTAAGTCGTCCTCCTCTCCGCTGGTGTTAATTGTGTTTGGACACTGGTTCTCGTTCTGCCCCATAAGTTATGGATAGTCTCAAGCGAGGATTCGTAGAACTCTCTTTCAAGCAATTCTGCAACGTTTAAGAGTTTTTGCATTTCTTGACTCAAGAGCACCTCAGAGTTATCTATTTGTTTGGTCCTTTCCCCCCCAAATCAACTAACCAGCCAACCAAAGTTATCGATTATAAGGAATTTAAATTCGATTATTAGGTCAACTTTTCCGTTATGTAGATGTGTCCGAGAAACGTTGTTCTCGTTTTCGTTATAGTTCCCGTGGACGTTTACATTTGGGTGTACTCTTTTAGTTATCTTACATTGCGCATCGTAATACGATCCATCATCAGTTTCTCGGCACCGATTCCCGGGTTCGATTCCCGGCGGGGTCAGGGATTTTCTCTGCCTCGTGATGACTGGGTGTTGTGTGCTGTCCTTAGGTTAGTTGGGTTTAAGTAGTTCTAAGTTCTAGGGGACTGATGACCATAGATGTTAAGTCTTATAGTGCTCAGAGCCATCAGTTTCTCGAAGACTATTTTGCTCCCGCCTCCCCCAGTCCCTCTTATGATCGTTCCTTTATTGAGTTCAGACATTCGTCTCGCTATAGGGTTTTAGAAATAACCGTAAAAAAAAATTGGAAATAAAATATTAGATCACCGAATTGGCTTCAGTTCTTGCATATTCTGGCCTAAGTAATGCTAAATGGACTTTTAAAATTACATGTATAAGATATCCTTGTAAAATATGATTTTCTTTAAAAATAAAAGCTTCGTAGTCCTGTATGTAAGTTAAAATCTACCTCGTGTTTCTATCTTCATTCATATAGAACATACTGTTTCGCGCACCTGGAGAACTCCATTTGAAACACCACATAATTATGTCGCAGAACGTTTGTTGGGAAATAAGCTAAATAAGCTCGGTGCGTGGTCGAGAGCCCAGAGCCGAGAGGCTCTTGTGTGGTGTCCGCGTGGCTCCCGCCTCCTGGGCGTGCAAGTTGCACAAGTGCGGCCTGCGGGACTCGGCGTTAGGACGCCGACCTGCCCAGCGCCTGCAATCTTCATGAGCGCCGCACAACGCTGCCGAGCGCCGCGCCCAGCTAACCTCCGAACGAAAATATGTCTATTTCCTCTGTATTTACGCATATTCTGCACTATAAACTTCAACTGTAATTGAAAATGACCTCCCTCGGAAAAAATACAAGTTGTTTAGGCCGAGCACGAGGTTTCGAAAAGGTTCTACGATAATTTATTATGTACACATATGAGATTTACGTGCGTGTCCCGTCGTACAGGTTCCAGCGTTCTGTATTTACGGTTCCGCACTTTGGCAATTTCTCTATTCTGGTGTTTCGATGATTCACGACAAACCTATAGAACAAATTATTTTTGACTCTTATGAGGTATAGACAGTCCATTAAGTAGAGCTCCACTATATACACGTCTTAAAAATTGTACTTCGGTTACCAACAAGTAAGAAAAGTCCAGGAGACGCTCTAGAGTTCCAGATGACCAAGGTGTCCACATCGAAGTTGAAAGACAACCACAGTAAACGTACAAGGAAAAGTAACAACTTTTGATATCATTGAGGAACCACAGCGATCGTAAATTACAGTTTTAACAAAATAAAAACACACCAGATCGCAATAAATAGTGTGTCACGGATTTAACCTAACTGTAAGTTTTGTCTGGACAAATATTCATGCTTTATTTTATCTGACAGAGTGATCTGTGACGCGAATAACTCACATGCCAACACCTTTTCAGTAGTAGTATGATGAGGAGTGGTCACAGATTCAGTTGAATTAAGTTGATAAAGACTACAAATATATTCCTCGTCGTAAGTAATTCAGGGGAAGAAATTCGGGTCATCGTGTTTGTTGAGAAAGCAATTTCAGATTAGCGGAATCGTTGAGATATTCTGTTAACGGAAAATACCTAAGATTAAGACGATTATATTATTCATTTTTGGTACTATGGTGACAATTTATTTGTGTACAACGTTCACCCCATTCATCTCAAACATGATTTCTTTTAGATATAAGATGATAATGCCATGATATCTGCAACAGTGTAGCATCTAAAGCTAGAGCGTAAAAACGGAATTCGTATGAGGATGCGTCGTTGGAGAAAAAGGACGTTGTTGTAGATGGAGGTAATGTAAAGGCAAGCTCCCAAACAGGTTCCCGAGAGGACTATAACTAGGTGCCATTGTCTATATAGAGATAAGTATGTTGCAGAATTTAACGAGACGGAACATGATACGCTCTAAGGGAAAAAAAAACCCTTATCTCCCTGTTAATTAACCACGGAAAATGTTTAATAAAGTATCGAATAACAAAGTTTGCACATGCTTAAACTGAAGCACCATGTTCTAAATTTCAGTGACGTGGACTCGTAACCAGCGCGTAATGAGATTGTTAACTAAGTAAAATCAGATGTTAAATATCTAATTTTTTCACCAGCAGCGAGACGTTTGAATCTGAAATGGGGACACAAGTATAGACTAGAAACGACAATACCTATGGTTATTGTTGACAACACATGATTTGTCACTAGTAGTTCCATGCGCACTTGCTAGGGTTTGAAATGAAACCATGACTATTTTTGTGCTGGAACAGGATTCGAACGCACATATATGCCATTTGTGGAAAACTAGAGGAGTTTGCAGCCTTGGGGAAAACAACAAAATGATCGAACTACATCGTTCTGTGTGGATCAGATACCACTAAAAAGGAAATCCGAATTCGAACCCAGTCCAGCACAAATTTTTCAGTGCCTCAAGTTCGAATAAAATAACAGCCCTGTGACCTGACGTAATCATTGGCGCCGGCCGGCGTGGCCGAGCGGTTCTGGGCGCTTCAGTCTAGAACCGAGCGACCGCTACGGTCGCAGGTTCGAATCCTGCCTCGGGCATGGATGTGTGTGATGTCCTTAGGTTAGTTAGTTTTAAGTAGTTCTAAGTTCTAGGGGACTGATGACCTCAGATGTTGAGTCCTGTAGTGCTCAGAGCCACTGACCATTGGCTCATTAAATAAAATAAAGTTTATAGCGTAAGCAAGCTCACTGGCGACGGAGTTTCTATTTGCCGCGGCATCCCGCCTCTGCTATGGCCCAACGTCAACCGGCTCTCCCCCACTACGTGGCGAAGGGATGTGACGTTTATAATGCGGATTCTGAACTACGGTGAAATCTGATTTACTTCAGTTGCTATCATTAGAGGTAAAGGAAACCTATTCACATGTGTTTAAAATACATTCCAGAAGTAGCCATCGAATCCATACCTCGCAGCGAAGAAACTAGGATTAATCCACTTAAGCCCACTTATGCTAATTTCATGATTGCGTCGTAACGTCTGATGCCCTTAGCTTACACATTAGACACGGTTAAAAACATCGGTTCTCAATTATCTGGTTAGTTGGCTTCTGACACGTAAATTATGTCAGTCTCATGTCAGCAGGACGTAAAGACGCTTTTAGCCAACATAGTTTGGACATGAAGCCTTTTTGAAATTTTCACTATTTCAAGAAATTTCTTAGATCGAGAACTATAGGAAATTACGAAATACTTCGATTATGAATCCCATTATCGCTATTAACTTCTTCACTTTTCTGCTGCTGCAAGCGTTCTTGAGCGAAGAATTTAATGCCTCTTGCTCATTTTTAGAAGCAGTTGCCCAAAAACAGGTGAATATTCGGCCCGTAGCAAAATACACTCCTGGAAATGGAAAAAAGAACACATTGGCACCGGTGTGTCAGACCCACCATACTTGCTCCGGACACTGCGAGAGGGCTGTACGAGCAATGATCACACGCACGGCACAGCGGACACACCAGGAACCGCGGTGTTGGCCGTCGAATGGCGCTAGCTGCGCAGCATTTGTGCACCGCCGCCGTCAGTGTCAGCCAGTTTGCCGTGGCATACGGAGCTCCATCGCAGTCTTTAACACTGGTAGCATGCCGCGACAGCGTGGACGTGAACCGTATGTGCAGTTGACGGACTTTGAGCGAGGGCGTATAGTGGGCATGCGGAAGGCCGGGTGGACGTACCGCCGAATTGCTCAACACGTGGGGCGTGAGGTCTCCACAGTACATCGATGTTGTCGCCAGTGGTCGGCGGAAGGTGCACGTGCCCGTCGACCTGGGACCGGACCGCAGCGACGCACGGATGCACGCCAAGACCGTAGGATCCTACGCAGTGCCGTAGGGGACCGCACCGGCACTTCCCAGCAAATTAGGGACACTGTTGCTACTGGGGTATCGGCGAGGACCATTCGCAACCGTCTTCATGAAGCTGGGCTACGGTCCCGCACACCGTTAGGCCGTCTTCCGCTCACGCCCCAACATCGTGCAGCCCGCCTCCAGTGGTGTCGCGACAGGCGTGAATGGAGGGACGAATGGAGACGTGTCGTCTTCAGCGATGAGAGTCGCTTCTGACTTGGTGCCAATGATGGTCGTATGCGTGTTTGGCGCCGTGCAGGTGAGCGCCACAATCAGGACTGCATACGACCGAGGCACACAGGGCCATCACCCAGCATCATGGTGTGGGGAGCGATCTCCTACACTGGCCGTACACCACTGGTGATCGTCGAGGGGACACTGAATAGTGCACGGTACATCCAAACCGTCATCGAACCCATCGTTCTACCATTCCTAGACCGGCAAGGGAACTTGCTATTCCAACAGGACAATGCACGTCCGCATGTATCCCGTGCCACCCAACGTGCTCTAGAAGGTGTAAGTCAACTACCCTGGCCAGCAAGATCTCCGGATCTGTCCCCCATTGAGCATGTTTGGGACTGGATGAAGCGTCGTCTCACGCGGTCTGCACGTCCAGCACGAACGCTGGTCCAACTGAGGCGCCAGGTGGAAATGGCATGGCAAGCCGTTCCACAGGACTACATCCAGCATCTCTACGATCGTCTCCATGGGAGAATAGCAGCCTGCATTGCTGCGAAAAGTGGATATACACTGTACTAGTGCCGACATTGTGCATGCTCTGTTGCCTGTGTCTATGTGCCTGTGGTTCTGTCAGTGTGATCATGTGATGTATCTGACCCCAGGAATGTGTCAATAAAGTTTCCCCTTCCTGGGACAATGAATTCACGGTGTTCTTATTTCAATTTCCAGGAGTGTATTTGTAGCGCCCTGTGGCCACTGGACAGTAAGAAGTAGTTATTTAGTTCTTCAGTGTCTAGAAAATATTTTTCAAGTTAATGTCGGACAACATCTTTTATTCTTAGATTATTTTAAAACTAAATTAAGGAACCAAGACATTATTTCATAAAGGAAATTGGGTTGCATTACTTCATTTACTTGCGCTTAGCAACGACACTTGTAAAATGCTAAAATTGGCGGTAAACGAGACTTTCAAAACCAGAGGATGTTAATATATTATATTAAATGTCACGATCATTGTCTCCAGATGACGTGTTCGATGTCACCTAATTCAAGTAGTAGAAGGAATAAATTTTAGCAGAAGACCAACTGGTTTCCGTTGCTATAAACGCATTGTACGTGGTCCAAGTTCACATTTTGGCAGAATTTATCTGTAGTAGAAAAATGTTTGAACGGTGCAAAAATCGGCCTCAGAGCACTTACACTGAGCCGCCATCCAGAAATTCTAAGTCTGTGGAACAACAGTTTCAGTAGACTGATGTAGCGAAGATTGTTTCCCAGTGCTCTTTCTCAACAGAAAATAAGCGGTTGACTTATTGAGCTCTATAAATATACTGCAGCAGCAATTCCGTGAGCAAGCAGTGCATACGAAATAAAGAATCCCATAGTGCCGTGGCTTCCGGTTTTGTATATTCCTGACGTAAACTGGCTCTGCGTCATTTCACGTCACAGTTACTACAACTTCACAACCAACAGTGTGCTCGTATTGCCATCTTTACTGTTCGTTTCACTTCATGTTTTAACCACTGAAATAAAAGTCACATTACCTCCTAACATGAGAAGTTTAATTTCGTTGCTCCTGTCCTTCTGGTAAGGCCTCGCATATTGACATACGGCCGGTAGAGCGATGTGCTGTGCACATGACCCTCCATATCCGCATTCAGTGACGCCTGTGGGCTTAGGATGACACGGCGGCCGGTCGGTACCGTTGGGCCTTCATGGCCTGTTCGAATGGAGTTTAGTTTAGTTTAGTTTTTCTTTCTGGGAGATTAGTTTTCAGGTCTGTAAGCTTTTTCCCTTCTAACTATCGAAATGAGGCAAAATACGACCAGTAATCGATTCACAAACCTCTAATTTCTACTGTTAAGAAGATTACTTTTAACTTTGTGGTAGGCGAAGTAATTTAGCTTAACCCTAAAACGTCTTAAGTAACAACGTTCACAAATTTACCGAACAAGAAAGGCTTATTGTCCAGCTAGGAAACGGTTTAAAAACAGAGTCTGCACAGTCTGGACCATGTCGATCATTTCGTCTGATAGCGCTGCATTATTCTTCGCCTAAGAGGTATCATACGTTGTGTCCACGTAGCTATCGAAACCTTTAGCTGAAGCCGAGTTTAACATCTACGGGTATGGTACTCCTAAAAATTCAAAACGATTAACAATCGAAGACTCAGTTCATCCCCAATCTGAGGTTTATTGGTAACAGGGAAACCAGAGGAGACTGTTCTTGCGTTCCTCCAACGAGCATAGGAAGCCATATACACAAATGTTTGCAGTACTACAAGTAATTTGAACGTTACACTTGGCACTGTCCTCCTACACTAACAGTTCTCGATTTACAACGAATTAAAATTTGTAGAAGCGGGAGAATTCTAACCCTATGATAAGAAATTACAAACTTTACTACCTTACCACTTGTGTGAAGCGCTGTTACGGACTTCTGTGGTGTGATATGTTGGGTAACACAGGTGGCTAAAATACGATAGCTGAAGAAAGGTGACCAGCGTCACAACTAGAAGTTAAGTTTTACCTTTAATCTCTGAAAACGGTCTCATTGTTATTACTATGTTTGATGTGAGGACACAAAATATATTTACATGGTACTCTAACCAATACTCACAAGGAACTAATTTATTAAATCTTTTTTTTTCAAAGCATGTAATCGTGAACGAATTTTACTTCTAAGGCGAAGGAAGTGCTCTCCACCTTGTATCACACTTCTTTCCCACCTGCCTTGTCAGTAGGTTCTCACTTGGGCAATATCATTGCTCAATGAAAGGATGGATATCAGCAGGTGGTTGGGGCTTTCTGTAGAAGACCGTTCACCTGTCCGCACACAGGACTGTGTGAAACACTGGTTTCAAATGAACAGAGAAATTGAGCTGTTGGACTGGCAAACCGAAGGTGTAGACCTCAGTCTCACAGAGCACATATGGGCAAGTATAGAGAAAATTATAAGGTGTAGCAGACCAGCACTAACAACTAAGCCACTGCTGACGAAGCGGTTTATGAGGCATGGGAAAAGTTGTCGCAGAATAACAGATTCATCTGCCAACTTCTTGTCTCTGTTCCCCGGTGGCTAAATGCAGTTGCAGAGGAGGCCAGGGTACTGCCCTATTATGTTGTTAGGGAGAAAATTTTGTTTGCGGCAAATGAGTCTTTTGATTTTCCTCGAAGACGAGGAAATTCGTTTGCCTTATCTCTTTTTAAAACAAAAAACGACGAGAAGATCATACATAAAATCTAGGCTGTATATTTCATCCTTTTCAGTCGTACAATAGACCCTTCATTTTAAATTATTTTACGACCATTGATCAAAAAAGCAGAGACGAACATGAAACTTTTTTTGATCACTTGGGGCATGACGTCAATGCCGATGAAGGCGTCAAATAAAAGTATTTATTTTTTTATCATGTTAACTTCTGTTTTTTTTATTTACATGAAAACAGGACGTCAATGGCGACGAAAGCACAAAGGAGATATGATTTTCTTTTCATGCCAAGCGGAAACCACAGAACCTTAAAAGACAGAAAGTAGTGCAAGACCGGCGGCGTAGACGAAAAGTCGGGCGTTTGAGTCCACTACATCCTCAGTGAATACTCCTGAATTATTTAAAATAATGGGTAATTAATAATTCTTGTTGTCCTCCTAATCTAATAACTCTCACCGTTAAATAAAATTTATGGAAGTGTTACTATACGAACCCCTATCCTGTAAATTAGAAATCGTCTACCTTAACCACTACGCCTTTCTACCAAACGCATTCACTAAAATTACGAAATGGTGTGATATAGTGTGTAATGTCACACCTTTTCCATGAAAAAGAAATGACATACAGAATGAAAGCAACGTAGTGAGTCTTCGACGGAAATGCAGACAGTCTGACTTTGAAGAACATAAACTCACTGAAAGTGACACAGTTGATATTCAGCTAGGTTTTAATAGATCGGCCTGTTGTGGAAATGCCACGTGTGGGAGAGTGAACGAATTTAATGGCTGATAACGTAAGGGTCATAAAACTTCAACATAGTGATCACAAAGTAACTCATGTGGCAACTGTTCCTGCAGAAAACAAATTCACACATTTTGCAGCTGCTATACGATATATGTATAATGGAGGAGTATCTTAATCTAAAAATCAGTCGCCGGCCGGTGTGGCCGTGCGGTCTAGGCGCTTCAGTCTGGAACCGCGTGACCGCTCCGGTCGCAGGTTCGAATCCTGGCGCGGGCATGGATGTGTGTGAAGTCCTTAGGTTAGTTAGGTTTAAGTAGTTCTAAGTTCTAGGGGACTGATGACCTCAGAAGTTAAGTCCCATAGTGCTCAGAGCCATTTGAACCATTTTAAAAATCAGTCCGATATACAAATCTTTGGTTCAGTTACCTTTACTTCACGCTTTACCGTAAGGATGAGATAATTTTTTGTTGGAGCACTTCGGTGAAGAGAGTTGCTATGAAGTGTGCATCATTTTCATCAATATGGCACAGAAATCTGTGTTGTGGACAAGACGTGGTGCCTCAGAAGAACTCTAACTTCGACAGAAGCAAAAACACGGAACAATAAGACAACGAAGAAAAAGCACCTTTCGGAGATGTGGTTGATTTATTTTGTCTTAAGGATAATGGAATCCTCGTTAACAAAAGAGGATGTACTTATTTGTCTATTTTTTTAATTGCATGATTGAAAACTTTAACATATTATTTACAGTTCCAGAATAGAACATTATAGGCAGTGAAGTCAGACCGAGTAAGAAGTCTGTAAGCGAGTGTCACGACAGCATGAATGGGAGTTAAAAGGCCGGATAGTAAAATAAAAAAGAAAGAAAAGGTAAGCCTCGTGCTGTCTAAACATAAAGTTCCAGTCCACTCCATTCCCTAGTTTCTTTAAATCACATATCGGATATATGCTAAAGTTATCAGTCAGATGGAATCTCATATGTAATTCGTTTCATTTCATAATCGACCTATAACAGCAAGAAGTACGAGAAATATTTCCACCAGACAGTTCGTGGCTGCTTCAGGACCAGAATATTTTACATTCGAGAGTATCTTCGCTCCACAGCAGTTACCGGGCATATACCGCCCGCCGCCATCGTTAGACGCCTTCGACCAGGTGAACGAGGTGCGACGCTATGAGTGTATTTACCAACTGCCACTTTCTTATCTGAGGTTTTCGTATTTATCTTGCAGTTGTGATTTGGGTTTTGCACATCTGATACTTATGAACTTGTTCAAGTGTGATAAAATATAGTCGCAACAGGAAAACGTCTTACATTTCCAACATATTGTTCGTTTGGATTTAGAAGAGGGGTGAAGGCAGCAGAGGCAGCTCTGAACTTTTGTATTGTATGTGGGGCGACTGGTTCTGTGCAAAACCGACATAAAAAGATTTTTTTGCTTCAAGAAAGATCGTTCTGGCATCCGAGTCTTAAAAAATTACATCATTGCACTTCGTTTTAAACATGTGCAAACTTTATTACGTTGAATTATATTAAACATTTTTCGTGGTTATTTAACAGGAAGATAAGAGTGTTGACAGGATCCCAGGCACAGCAAAAAAATTTTGAAACTCGATTTGTTAACTGATAATGTTGAAAACTTCGATACCTCACAACTCTTTATCGCTGGCACCAATGGCGAACGTTTCTGTGATCGAGTCTCTGTCAGCCACGAGAGATTTGGTTAGTTACAATGGATGTAGGTGCTTGGTTTCAACCCAGATCCATAACAAATAAGTTCTTCGTGTCGTTTAAAGTTAAAAAAGTACACAAATAATTACTCGATAATGAGTACAGAGAAAATACTGGTGATATGATGTTAATTTTGAGGTTTCGATAGAGCTCTTGCCGGTGTTAATAGCGCTGCTTTTAACTGGTTAGTTCAACACGCAGTTTACGAGTAATCACTCGTACCAGCAACAATCTTTCACAGGTATGGGAAAACCTTTTAAAGAACAAAAATACTTCGAATTGTCATACAACTTTAGGAGTCCAGATATTATCTCAAAATTCTTCTTCATGAAAATATTTGATTTTGATTGAACAATGTGTGGGCTGGATGCAAATCAGGCGAAACACAATTCAGGTCGTTCAAATATTTTGGGTGTGATAGTACATCACATATAGTCTACCACTTTCCGTCACATCCAGATAATCCTCTCTCTTAGAGCGTATGTTCCCTACAGGTATTTGCACAGAAAATCAGAACTAATTTATACTGTGTGTAGTTGCTTAAAAAATGTTGTTGTTGTTGTTGTGGTCTTTAGTCCTGACACTGGTTTGATGCAGCTCTCCATGCTACTCTATCCTGTGCAAGCTTCTTCATCTCCCAGTACCTGCTGCAACCTACATCCTTCTTAATCTGCTTAGTGTATTCATCTCTTGGTCTCCCTCTACGATTTTTACCCTCCACGCTGCCCTCCAATACTAAATTGGTGATCCCTTGATGCCTCAACACATGTCCTACCAACCGATCCCTTCTTCTAGTCAAGTTGTGCCACAAACTTCTCTTCTCCCCAATCCTATTCAATACTTCCTCATTAGTTATGTGATCTACCCATCTAATCTTCAGCATTCTTCTGTAGCATCACATTTCGAAAGTTTCTATTCCCTTCTTGTCCATGTTTGACTTCCATACATGGCTACATTCCGTACAAATACTTTCAGAAATGACTTCCTGACACTTAAATCTATACTCGATGTTAACAAATTTCTCATCTTCAGAAACGCTTTCCTTGCCATTGCCAGTCTACATTTTATATCCTCTCTACTTCGACCGTCATCAGTTATTTTACTCCCCAAATAGCAAAATTCCTTTACTACTTTAAGTGTCTCATTTCCTAATCTAATTCCCTCAGCATCACCCTACATAATTTGACTACATTCCATTATCCTTGTTTTGCTTTTGTTGATGTTCATCTTATACCCTCCTTTCAAGACACTATCCATTCCATTCAACTGCTCTTCCAAGTCCTTTGCTGTCTCTGACAGAATTTCAATGACATCGGCGAACCTCAAAGTTTTTATTTCTTCTCCACGGATTTTAATAACTACTCCGAATTTTTATTTTGTTTCGTTTACTGCTTGCTCAATATACAGATTGAATAACATCGGGGAGAGACTACAACCCTGTCTCACTCCCTCCCCAACCACTGCTTCCCTTTCATGTCCCTCGACTCTTATAACTGCCATGTGGTTTCTGTACAAATTGTAAATAGCCTTTCGCTCCCTGTATTTTACCCCTGCCACCTTCAGAATTTGAAAGAGCGTATTCCAGCCAACATTGTCAAAACCTTTCTCTAAGTCTACAAATGCTAGAATCGTAGGTTTGCCTTTCCTTAATCTAGCTTCTAAGATAAGACGTAGGGTCAGTATTGCCTCACGTGTTCCAAGATTTCTACGGAATCCAAACTGATCTTCCCCGAGGTCGGCTTCTACTAGTTTTTCCATTCGTCTGTAAAGAATCCGCGTTAGTATTTTGCAGCCGTGACTTATTAAACTGATAGTTCGGTAATTTTCACATTTGTCAGCACCTGCTTTCTTTGGGATTGGAATTATTATATTCTTCTTAAAGTCTGAGAGTATTTCGCCTGTTTCATACATCTTGCTCACCAGATGGTAGAGTTTTGTCAGGACTGGCTGGCTCTCCCAAGGCTGTCAGTAGTTCTAATGGAATGTTGTCTACTCCCGGGGTCTTGTTTCGACTCAGGTCTTTCAGTGCCCTGTCAAACTCTTCACGCAGTATTATATCTCCTATTTCATCTTCATCTGCATCCTCTTCCATCAATACGAATTTGGTAAGTTCTCAAGGGGTAAGTGAACCCGGCTGCCTTAGACTGGAATCAAGACACGCGGGAAGACTTGTCTCAGATCTAATACTCTTTCACATCAAGAAAATCGTTATAGCCACAGTTAATTTATTGAAGCACCAGCCTATTATTTTTTCTGCGCCCACTGAACTTGCGAGAAAAATTGACTAATTTACATTACCTCCATGCAGGGGAAACAGGTATCAATATTGCTTTTACAGAATACCCTATGAATAATTATAGCTGTGTAGCAATCTATAATTTTATTTTAAGCTATTTAATTGATTCTAAATGTACGACTGTTGTCAAGAAAAGGAATTTACAGCCACATTTCATTTGCAAATCGAGTTTCTAATAACGATTACCTCCAGTATTCGTTATCAGGTATAACCGATTGGGTGTCAGCAGCTCAGTGTGAATTAACTGTAGCATTACAAAAAATTTAACATATTAAGAATCTTAATTTTGAAATGTGTCGTACCCAACTGAAAGTAATGAAAGGAAAACAATATTTCTATTTGACAATAGAAGTAAGAGTCTAAAACTGATAATAAGTTTGTAGCAGCTGTTGCATTTATATATCGATTTCAGTATAACAAAACTATACAGCAATTTTTAACGGAAAGAGCGGAGGAAGATGAGGCTATTGCCTTACTTTGACACGGAGTCAGAACAGCTGGGAAGCCAGGGAAGGAACCTGCATGCGAAGCAATACAGTCGTCCCCCTCAATCTGTTTATATACATTATTTACTTTTCTGTTTAGATAAAGTTGACGATTTGCTACAAATATATCGTTATTAAAACAAAATTCGGTAGCAGGGCATGTCTCCATTCACTTCATGCACTCTAATAAATTGAGGTCTATAGTAAGATCAGCGATCTGATCATTTTCGGGTTCTACCTAACTCATATCGTTGTGCTGAATGTATCTCTTATTTCTTTCGATTGTCATCTGTTTTAAAACAAAGTAAGGAGTGCAATCTTCTTCTTGTCTTACGACTTACAGACTATGAGCACGCCATTTTCTTGCTCTCTGTAGTTTTATCATTAATTATTGCATTAATTGAGCTGCGTTTTTATTTATGAGAAAGTGCCCCGCTATCCTTTAATAATAATATGTGTAGCCTCTTCTCATGTTTCAGTTTTTAATAGCTTTGGGAAGCGAGTGGTCTGGTGAATTGTTGGTTGCGCGCTAACCGCACGCCATTGGATGCACACTTGCGTTTTTCATAAGTCGAACCATCCAATCTTATCTCTTGTCATGAATTCTGATCACTCTTTTGCTTTCTGGAATGCACTTTACTCTGTTCCATTATACGTCATATTATCACCATCATCAAGTTTTTCTGCCCCCAAATAACGACTCTGCATCTGACTACAAAGGAAAGAATGCTACTAGCACGTAACAGAGTCATTTTGGTTAAGTGGGAGGTTTAATTTCAAAGGAAATTTAATTTATAATGGTATGCATATCTTCATTATACTCCTGCTGTGGTCCCTGTGAGGTATCCCTCTTCCACACAATAAACTCTCGGAAGAATTAAGTACAAGCATTTCATTCCAGCTACTCTCTCTTAATGGGATGAAGTACAACATTCAGAGACAACTTCTGTGTTGGAGAGGAAACGTTCCTGTCACCAAGGAGAATGTAATAAGGCGCCATGTCAAGAAAATGGGTGACGTCACACCTTGTACTGACCGTCGCTTGGCAGTCGACCTTATGGTGCACAAGAGTCCCACTATCAGAGCACTTCATCGTCAACACGTTGTGGATAACCAACTCAAGGGACACTCCGTTTCCGAGGTCGGGCTTTCCACATGACACCGTTTCAGAAGTGTTGGGGGAAACGTGCCTCTGCCAGAGTCAACTGCCATGGAAAGCATGGGGAAAGTCATCTGGACTTATGAGTAGCAGTATAGGAGCAGGCGTGACGCTGTACAATCATTTCGTAAGCCCCATGAGGCGATGAATCCTGCAGCTCAACAGGTGGAGAGGGTATTCTGGTGGCTGGGGGACAGTGGAATGGCGGGGGGGGGGGGGGGGGGGGAGGGAGGGGGGAAGTCTGTTTACGAGCTATGAATTGATGCCCCCACACTTCCGCCATCGTCTCCTGTCTGCGAACGAAACAGAAATCTGCTGTGTAATTATGTGCATCCGTTTATTGGTCACAGCAACCCTGGTGACCCCTATATTAAGAAAAAGAAAGCACCATTGTATCTTATCGCTCCCGAATTGTTTCAGAATGGTTTGAGGAACACTCCAATGGAATTAGAGAAATTGTGCGCTTCCCCTCCACCCATTCATCTGACTTTAATTCCAGTCAACATATGTGCGACGCCATTTGGCGAGATCAGTGCGCCTTGGACTCGGCTCCGACCTGAGTAAGCGATCTGGGGACAGTGGGTGAGCGGACATGGATCAGGAGGTCTCCCCAATGCTCTCCGGGTCCTGTTGAGTCCAAGCCATGAAGAGTCTCCACCGTCGTCGCGAGTTTATGCTCATAATCTTCTGCCGTTCCGAATGTATACGCTGGTCTACGCCAATTAATTTCCACGGACACGCAAAGGAATTTGTAACTGCAGTCTATTTATACTTTCACAATTATACGAGAAAGCATTCCGTCGACTTCACAGGTAATACTGCTTTAGCACGAAGTCCGATGACTTTGGTGATCCTTCACTACATCAAGCAATGTCCAAATAGTTTCTCAAGTAAATGGTTGTATAACCGTGGAATAAAAGCTATTTAAAAACATGAAGGGATCTGACAGCTAGAACACAACAGGGGAAGACTAGCCACCTTGACTTAATACAGAGGACAAGATTTCACGCTTGAGGACGTACAGTCGTGATTCGACTGTTACGTATATTCAAAAAAAGAAAAAGGTTCATCATTGATATTCTACACCTGCCAATCCACTCCGTTCTTTTCTTCCTCCAAAGTATATGATTTTGCTAATCACCTTAGTGAGCCAAAAGTTTTATGTTTAATTAGGACTGGTCTTCCGAACTACTGATGAGTACTCTTCAATTTGAAAAGATAATCGTCGAACAACTTCTGTCGAAATTGCTACTGGCTTCAATGACAAGTAATCTACGGTATACAAACAACAGTACTGCTAAAATTCCAATGCTCTCCCAAACAAAAACATAGTGATTCACCGAATGAATGAGCAACAAATAAATTACCTTGCTTGGAAGAAGACGAGACAGTACGGAGTGATGGATGGGGGGGGGGGGGGGGGGGGGGAATGTGTGTTGGCCACCTCCGTAGCTAAGTGGTCAGCGTAGGTGATTACCACGTGGGAGCCTGGGATCGAGTCCCGACCATGTCGGAGATGTTATCCACTCTGGAACTGGGTGTTGTGTTGTCCTGATAATCATTTCATCATCATCGAAGCCCAAGTCACCGACTTGCACTAGGCAGCCGAACAACTTCAGATGTAGTCTCCTGGCAAATAACGCCATACCGTCATTTCATTAGGAAGGACAAGCATTCAAAACAAAAGACAATTTTAAGCAGTAATACATGAAATGTAGTTTATTCATTCGTAAAATTATAAAATAACTCCATTTGTCACACGTGTATGTGACGAAAGTAATCTCTAACATTATGAGTCGTATGACCTGTTTCTAACTAAGATTGTGATGGTAAATCCAGATAATTGGCTTCCATATTGGCAGACTGACACCAAGTAATACCACTGCGTTTGGAAAGGATTGGTGTCTATTCTGAAATGTCTCTTTGAAGAGACTTGTGTGCTATGACAATGTATGTAAGTTTTAATTGCAAAAGAATAAATTACAGCCATTCAGGTTATCTGAACTAATACTAGATCTAGAGTCTACTGCGCGTATGCTTCGCACAACTCCGCGCTAAGTACGTTATCTGCTTCCTCGGAAAGGAATGCTGTTTAGAGTCAAGATTTTGGTTGTAAATGGGTTTTGCCTATTCAGCAAGAAAAATGCCTATCTATTCCCTAAAAAATACAATGACGCTGTTACACGATCATTATCACATAGTGCCTTCGTTTAATGGTTTAACTGAGGATTCTCAACCTATGTCTGCTGCTCCGCGCAGGTGTTGCGGCGCACTCCGTAACAGTTACGAGCCACGGCTGGGGCGGGAACAACGATTAATCCACCGGGAGCGTTCCACCGTAGTGTATTAGTCTTTGTCCTAACTTGGAGTAGCTAAAGCACGCCTCTCTAGACCTTCAGGGGACGTGGAAAACTGGAGTTGTTGAGACGCCAGGAGCGATTCATCAGAACTCGGTTGCAATAAAGTACCACTGATATGCGGAAAAAGCGTCGTCTAGTTGTCAATTGTCATTAATGGCTATCAGTAACTTACTAATTTCTTGAATAACTATATGTTATTTTCTAACAGTGTTATTTAACAGGCTTGTGGTATGTTCGCTGTAACGTTAATAGGCAGTATGGAACACCTACAACTTTTCCCAAAATTCTGGAACTTCAAACACATATCTGCACTTCTATGAGCAACGAGCATGACAAAAGCTTCTATCTACCGGAGTTTATAGCGCTAACGAATACATCTACCCTCAAACGAGACTGCACTTCCATCATGCTTCATGCGTGTACCCACAAACATTCAGTGTGTACTAGTACCTCCTCTTAGTTCTTCCTCATACACTTACACTTCCTGCGACAATAATTGTTTCCGTATGCTGGGTGGTTATAATTAAAGTGTAGCTACTCATAAAGGTCCATTGTGGACTGTAACTATCGTGTGTCAGCGAAACTTGGTTGACATTCTAATGCCTTGATGCGGAACCGATTTACAGTAGAAAAAAATTAGTTCCAGTTCTGGTGACCAGATGATAATCTAGCACAGTGAATGCAAAAAAAAAAAAAAAAAAAAATACATATAGAGATGTTCCCATATGTAATGGATCAGCAACGGGACGTGGGCAGAGAATGTCAAAGAATTAAGAAAGACATAATGTTGATTTTATTATTAACCGTCGATCACACAATTTGTTAATTATGAGCACCGTAGACATCGACGAGATGCTGCATCTGTAAAACGACGTGAGCAACAGTTGCTTGCAGCAGTTCCGTGGATTCTGAGCGACTTGTTGCTGTATACTGGCCTTCAAATAAGACAGAGACCGTACGAGTCCCCGGTAAACGCATTCCTTTAGGCATCCCCAGAGCCCAAAGTCACATAGACTTAGTTCAGAAGATCATGCAGGCGATGCATCTGGAAAATATCTAGGGATAACAAGTTCGTGGAAGGCTTCATTAAGCAGATCTTTTATATGGCGGGTGACATGAGGTGTTGCCCCATCTTGCATGAAAAAAGTGGTTTCCACACAGTTGCGCTCTTCCAAAGCAGCAATTACATGCTGTACAAGGATGTCTCGATAACATTACAGACATCACAGTGCACCTGACAGGCTCCTGGGTGTACTCTTCAAAGAAGAACGGACCCAGAATAAAGGTGTCAGTGAATCCACACCGCACGGAGCAGCACGGAGGCTTTCAGACAGTCGTTCTTCCCGCGAACCATACGCGACTGGAACAGGAAAGGGAGGTAATGACAGTGGCACGTAAAGTGCCCTCCGCCACACACCGTTGGGTGGCTTGCGGAGTATCAATGTAGATGTAGATGTAGATGTAGATGGTGAGTGCAGGCGCTCTTCGTGCACAACACACGGTTGAACGGTACCCAAAATTCGGCAGTTCAGCGCATTCACTGCACACTGTAGTGTAAAATGCGGCTACTCACTCTATAGAATATTGCCCGGCCACGTGTCATCAACTTCGATCCGTGCCAGAAACCGAAGAGCAAACTCAGAACGTTGCTGCGGATCATGACGTTTCAGTTGTTCCGTCTGGATCTTGAATGGATACCAGTGTGAAATAGACCCCAAAAAGTTCCGTACAGTTGACCCTGTAGGAGCACTAGTATTACCCGGGGCTCGTGCTGCATGATCAGTTACAGCAACAGCAACCTCGTCAATAATTTTTGCCGGGAAAGGATGCCTTCCTCTTCCAGGTGCCACATCCAGCTCACCAGTGCTTTCGAATTTCGTTGTCATATTCTTTAAATCATTTAATGACATCGGGACTCTCTTCAAACCTTTCAGTCAGCTATACTCTGTCAATAAGCACTGTAATTACTGCCATTCACACAGAACAGTTTCACTAATTGCGCCCGGTCTCTCTTCTCGACCGTCATACTGTTCACTCACATTACGGTTAGCCAAATGACAGCGTGGGTATCATACTGTCAAAAAGGCAGTGTACAGCGTCATCTGAATCGTAGGCATCTTCTCTTCATTTATTCTTGAATCTTCTTTTTCCTCGCCTCTTTCGTGCAGATGAGTGCAGCTATTTCGTAACGTCGGTCTTCTCTTTGGGCTGCTAGCCAAAACTGGAACTGATTTGTTTTCCAGCGTAAATCGGTTTTTCATTAAAGCATCTCATTAACACAACTACCAAATTTCGCTGTCATATGATAATTACATCCCACACTGGACTCCTTAATTATAACCAGCCGGTATATTGCTTGGTGATCTACTTTTGGATCGCACGATAACTAGGCCAGTTTGATGAAGTACAGTTCGACTGAAACGCTGTTTACTAATGAAGAGTGCAATTTATATTTACACATCACGTATATAAACATGTGCCTTGACTTTTACTGTGTGACGCAACTGAGGCGTTCTCTGGAACAACGACTTAACTGAAAACGTTTTTCATAGTGTTTTTATTCATTTCAAACTCTCGCACATGGACTAAATTTCAGTCAAATATAAATGAAATATTGTGGTTTCAGAATACATGACGTAGTAGTCTCATATGTAAGAATTACTGACTGATTTGGATTGCAGAAGGGGTGACCTACACGATCCATTTCAGCTATGCCGGTTATGCAAATGTTCAGTGTATGTGGGTACTATTTCGGCACAAACTATTAGACATAGAACCTTGAACTTGGAAAGAAGATTTCCAGTAATTATAGCTTTAACCTAGTACAGATTCACATACAGTGAACTTGTGGAGTTCTGTTGACATTAGTTTAAAAAAGTGGTTTACAATTTAAAAGAAAATCTTCTTTCTGAGCCGGAATCAAAAGAAGTACACTGACATAGCCAAATGTGCAGTTTTCATTCATTTACTGTCTTGGAAAAATTGCGGAAGATTTCAAGTTTCTGTTCGACACAGTTTTGGAAATAATGGTACCTACAGGACAAAATATGTACTTTTGAGGAAACCTGGTTTGAAGTTTCATTTGCGTATTATTTAAAACTTTTTATAACAGTTTTTACAATTGACATTTTCCTCCACTGTATTCAGCATCATCTGAATCGTAGGCATCTTCTCTTCTTTTAGTTTTGGCTCTTCTTTTTTTCCCACTTCTTTCGCGCAGTTGAATGCAGCTATGTCTGTTTCACAAATTCTTGAAAAATCGATATTTCGTAACGCCAATCTTGTGTTTGCACCTATATTGACTCCTAGTCTCTTCAGCACTTCAATTATTCTTGATATGCCATCAATAAAACATAAAGCAGCATTTAAAACACCAAATTGTAAGGTTTCACAGTGTACAAACACCGTTTTTTTGGTATACAATTCCAAATTACTAGGTTCAAGCCTTCATTGAGATTTTGAGTTTTACCATGTAAGCAGTACTTGAGTGGGTTATTATTAACAAGGTTTTTATTGTGCTCATAATTGCTAGTGGTAAAGAGTGTTTATCCTCATGATTTTCACCGGCACATAATGCCCGTTTATATTTGCACCAACTTCCAGGACTACTTGGGCAAAGGCTGCATTTTGGGTCTGCATCACTTGATAACTTACGGAAAAAAATTGCTCATAAAGCTCTTCTCATACAATTTGAATTATTTAAGTTCCTTCTTATGGCTAACCCATAATAGGTATACATCTTATCTGTTTTAGAATTTGTGAGACATCTTTTTCATCCAAGTTTTTCCCCGACTTCTAATTTATAAACTTTCTCAGCTCGAGCCAAGTCTTTTCTGAATACGCCGTGTGTGTTCTAATTTTGTAATCTGAGAGTCAGGTCCATATGACATCTCTTCACAAATTATAGCAAAGACCTTGTGTCGTCAACACCGAGATATTTCGTGTACATGACACCTCTAGACATAGCGCTGACAAATTTTTTGTACTCCAGCCACGTCAAGTTCCGTAGAACCAAATTGAGGAGCAAATCTTCAAGGTCACGGAACGCCTCAGTACATGAAATTACAACATAAAAGTAAAAAGAGATAAAAATAAAATGTTTATGAACCCGAAAAAAGTCAATCCATAAGTTTAAGTAAAAGCAATTAATAGTACAACAAGAATCAGCTTAGTTTTTCAAGGAACATCTCGACAGAATAGTAGGAGTGACCCACGAAGAAACTCCTCAGTTTCGATTTGGAAGCATGAGGATTACTGATAAGATTTTTGAATTCGAGCTGTAGCTTATTGAAAATGGAAGCAGTAGTACATTGCACACGTTTCTGCAGAAGAGTTAAGAACTCCGATTCAAATGCAGGTTTGATTTCTGCCAAGTATTAACTGAGTGAAAGCTGGTTATTCTTGGAAATAAGCAAATATTGTTAACAAGAAATGACAGTAAGAAATATACAAATTGAGAAGCCAATGTCGACAAGAGGTTCGTGAACTTACACAACTTATTGCCCGAACCACCCGTTTCTGAGCCAAAAATATCCTTTTAGAATGGGAAAAGTTACCCCAAAATACACTCCTGGAAATGGAAAAAAGAACACATTGACACCTGTGTGTCAGACCCACCATACTTGCTCCGGACACTGCGAGAGGGCTGTATAAGCAACGATCACACGCACGGCACAGCAGACACACCAGGAACCGCGGTGTTGGCCGTCGAATGGCGCTAGCTGCGCAGCATTTATGCACCGCCGCCGTCAGTGTCAGCCAGTTTGCCGTGGCATACGGAGCTCCATCGCAGTCTTTAACACTGGTAGCATGCCGCGACAGCGTGGACGTGAACCGTATGTGCAGCTGACGGACTTTGAGCGAGGGCGTATAGTGGGCATGCGGGAGGCCGGGTGGACGTACCGCCGCATTGCTCAACACGTGGGGCGTGAGGTCTCCACAGTACATCGATGTTGTCGCCAGTGGTCGGCGGAAGGTGCACGTGCCCGTCGACCTGGGACCGGACCGCAGCGACGCACGGATGCACGCCAAGACCGTAGGATCCTACGCAGTGCCGTAGGGGACCGCACCGCCACTTCCCAGCAAATTAGGGACACTGTTGCTCCTGGGGTATGAGCGAGGACCATTCGCAACCGTCTCCATGAAGCTGGGCTACGGTCCCGCACACCGTGAGGCCGTCTTCCGCTCACGCCCCAACATCGTGCAGCCCGCCTCCAGTGGTGTCGCGACAGGCGTGAATGGAGGGACGAATGGAGACGTGTCGTCTTCAGCGATGAGAGTCGCTTCTGCCTTGGTGCCAATGATGGTCGTATGCGTGTTTGGCGCCGTGCAGGTGAGCGCCACAATCAGGACTGCATACGACCGAGGCACACAGGGCCAACACCCGGCATCATGGTGTGGGGAGCGATCTCCTACACTGGCCGTACACCACTGGTGATCGTCGAGGGGACACTGAATAGTGCACGGTACATCCAAACCGTCATCGAACCCATCGTTCCACCATTCCTAGACCGGCAAGGGAACTTGCTGTTCCAACAGGACAATGTACGTCTGCATGTATCCCGTGCCACCCAACGTGCTCTAGAAGGTGTAAGTCAACTACCCTGGCCAGCAAGATCTCCGGATCTGTCCCCCATTGAGCATGTTTGGGACTGGATGAAGCGTCGTCTCACGCGGTCTGCACGCCCAGCACGAACGCTGGTACAACTGAGGCGCCAGGAGGAAATGGCATGGCAAGCCGTTCCACAGGACTACATCCAGCATCTCTACGATCGTCTCCATGGGAGAATAGCAGCCTGCATTGCTGCGAAAGGTGGATATACACTGTACTAGTGCCGACATTGTGCATGCTCTGTTGCCTGTGTCTATGTGCCTGTGGTTCTGTCAGTGTGATCATGTGATGTATCTGACCCCAGGAATGTGTCAATAAAGTTTCCCCTTCCTGGGACAGTGAATTCACGGTGTTCTTATTTCAATTTCCAGGGGTGTATAATACCATACGACATAAGCGAATGAAAATAAGCAAAGTAGATTTATTTTCGTGTCGAACTGCTACGGTCGCAGGATCGAATCCTGCCTCGGTCATGGATGTGTGTGATGTCCTTAGGTTAGTTAGGTTTGTAAGTAGTACTAAGTCTAAGGGACTGGTGACCTAAGATGTTAAATCTCATAGTGCTTAGAACCATTTTTTTCGTGTCGAACGCTCACTCACTTCAGATACCGTTCGCACAGTAAAAATTGGAGACTTAAGTCTTTGAACAAGATCCTGAATGTGGCCTTTCCACAACAGTTTACTACCTCTCTGAACACCTAGAAATTTGAACTGTTCAGTTTCACTAATCATATGGCCATTCTGTGAAATTAAAGCGTCAGGTTTTGTTGAATTGTGTGTTAGAAACTGTAAAAACTGACTCATACTGTGATTTAGCGTTAGCTTATCTTCTACAAGCCGTGAACTTAGGTCATGAACTGCATTATTTGAAACCGAGCTAATGTTGCATACAACATCCTTTACTACCAAGTTAGTGTCATCAGCAAACAGTAATATTTTAGAGTTATCTGTAATACTAGATGGCATATCATTTGTATAAATAAGGAACAGGAGAGACCCCAACACTGATCCCTGGGACACCCTCCCCCCCCCCCCCCACCCAACTTGACTGTAGCCCACTCAGACCCCACATCACAGCCATTCCCAAAATAGTGAATAATGACCTTTTGCTGTCTGTTGCTAAAGTAAGAGGTGAACCAACTTCTTGAGCAATATTTTGTGACCAACAAACAATCAAACGCCTTAGTTAATCAAAAATGTGCCTAGCGTTCGAAACCTTTTGTTTAACCCATCCAGTAGCTCATAGAGAAGAGAGAATGTAGCATTTTCATTTGTTAAACGACTTCTAAAGCCGAACTGTACATTTTTTAGCAAATCGTGTGATGTAAAATGATCAATTACCCTTACATACACAGCCTTTCCATAAACTTTAGCAAACACTGATGAGATAGAAATAGGGCTAAAATGGTCTACCTTATCCCTTCCTCCCTTTTTATAAAGAGGATTTACTACTGAGTAATTTAATCGTTCAGGAAACTGACCATTCATGAAAGAAAAATACCAAATATGGCTAAATACGAGGCTAACATGTGCAGCACAGTACTTTCATATTCTGCTAGGCACTCCATCATATCCATGTGAGTCCTTGTCTTTAGTGATTTAATTATTGACTCAATCTCCCCCTTGTCTATAACACAGAGGAGTATTTCAAACATCAATCTCAGGAGGGGAATTGGCAACGAAGTTACATGATTCCCAGTAGAAACTAAATTTTTATTTAATTCACCAGCAATGCTCAGAAAATGAGCCGCGTCGTGTAGCCGCGCCGTCTCAGGCTCCTTGTCATGGTCCATGCGGCTCTCCCCGTCGGATGTGCGAGTCCTCCCTCGGCCATGAGTGTGTGTGTTGTCCATAGTTTAAGCTAGATTAAGTGGTGTAAAGTAGCGTGTAGGCTTATGGACTGATGACCTCAGCAGTTTGGTCCCATAAGACCTTAACACAAATTTCAAATTTCAGGAAATAATTGTTAAATACTGTACATACAGGGTGTTTCAAAAATGACCGGTATATTTGAAACGGCAATAAAAACTAAACGAGCAGCAATTGAAATACACCGTTTGTTGCAATATGCTTGGGACAACAGTACATTTTCAGGCGGACAAACTTTCGAAATTACAGTAGTTACAATTTTCAACAACAGATGGCGCTGCAAGTGATGTGAAAGATATAGAAGACAACGCAGTCTGTGGGTGCGCCATTCTGTACGTCGTCTTTCTGCTGTAAGCGTGTGCTGTTCACAACGTGCAAGTGTGCTGTAGACAACATGGTTTATTCCTTAGAACAGAGGATTTTTCTGGTGTTGGAATTCCACCGCCTAGAACACAGTGTTGTTGCAACAAGACGAAGTTTTCAACGGAGGTTTAATGTAACCAAAGGACCGAAAAGCGATACAATAAAGGATCTGTTTGAAAAATTTCAACGGACTGGGAACGTGACGGATGAACGTGCTGGAAAGGTAGGGCGACCGCGTACGGCAACCACAGAGGGCAATGCGCAGCTAGTGCAGCAGGTGATCCAACAGCAGCCTCGGGTTTCGGTTCGCCGTGTTGCAGCTGCGGTCCAAATGACGCCAACGTCCACGTATCGTCTCATGCGCCAGAGTTTACACCTCTATCCATACAAAATTCAAACGCGGCAACCCCTCAGCGCCGCTACCATTGCTGCACGAGAGACATTCGCTAACGATATAGTGCACAGGATTGATGACGGCGATATGCATGTGGACAGCATTTGGTTTACTGACGAAGCTTATTTTTATCTGGACGGCTTCGTCAAGAAACAGAACTGGCGCATATGGGGAACCGAAAAGCCCCATGCTGCAGTCCCATCGTCCCTGCATCCTCAAAAAGTACTGGTCTGGGCCGCCATTTCTTCCAAAGGAATCATTGGCCCATTTTTCAGATCCGAAACGATTACTGCATCACGCTATCTGGACATTCTTCGTGAATTTGTGGCGGTACAAACTGCCTTAGACGACACTGCGAACACCTCGTGGTTTATGCAAGATGGTGCCCGGCCACATCGCACGGCCGACGTCTTTAATTTCCTGAATGAATATTTCGATGATCGTGTGACTGCTTTGGGCTATCCGAAACATACAGGAGGCGGCGTGGATTGGCCTCCCTATTCGCCTACATGAACCCCTGTGACTTCTTTCTGTGGGGACACTTGAAAGACCAGGTGTACCGCCAGAATCCAGAAACAATTGAACAGCTGAAGCAGTACATCTCATCTGCATGTGAAGCCATTCCGCCAGACACGTTGTCGAAGGTTTCGGGTAATTTCATTCAGAGACTACGCCATATTATTGCTACGCATGGTGGATATGTGGAAAATATCGTACTATAGAGTTTCCCAGACCGCAGCGCCATCTGTTGTTGAAAATTGTAACTACTGTAATTTCGAAAGTTTGTCTGCCTGAAAATGTACTGTTGTCCCAAGCATATTGCAACAAACGGTGTATTTCTATCGCTGCTCGTTTAGTTTTTATTGCCGTTTCAAATATACCACATACTCTTTGTCTTCCTAATAACATTTTTGAGCACCTTACAATACTGTTTGTAATGGGCTATTGTAGATTGATTGTGACTACTTCTAACATTTTGATATAATTCCCGCTTTGTTCTACATGATATCCTTATGCCACTAGTCAGCCACCTGGGCTGCCTATTACCCCGTTTAGAACGTTCTAATGGAAAGCAACTCTGACAGAGGATGAGAAATGTGTTAAGTAAAGTATTATGTTTATCACCTATGTTATCGGCACTATAAACATCCTGCCACTCTTGTTCCTTGACAAGGTTTAAAACACTCTCCATTGCTGTTGGATTAACTTTCTTACATGGTTTGCAACTATATGTGACATTTGTTTGAGTACAAAAACCTTTTAGTGTTAAAATTTTATGCATCATGGTCTGAAAGGCCATTCACCCTTTTACTAACGGAATGCCCATCTCGTAATAAAGAACGAATAAAGACATGTGCCCTCGTTTCTGCCATGGACCATTAATTATCTTCAGTGTTTATCCCTTGCTGAGCTGCTTCTTTTTTAAGTCATACACGTCAGTGACAGTGAATTAATGAATTTATTATAAATTGAAAATCGCGTGAGAAGTTGAGGAACATTTAACACTTCACAAAGAATCCTTCGTGCCTGTATACCTTTTCCTATCGATATTAATCCATATACAGGACGTACATTATTGTCACATAACTTAGCTTGACCTAAATTAGATGTCGTAGTCGTCGCAGTACATTTACACTTAGCATATTCTATCACTAACTGACTCACAATCCCCTTGCGAATATTTCTGTCTTCTCGTAAAGAAATAACACCACCACACTCCTTATATCGCTAAGTGAACTGGTAAATTCACTTGGCATCTCCAAGTCAATTCTACTATTTTCCGAGTTCTCTCTGTTCTGAAGGTTGTTGTAGAAGCTTTCACTTTTAATTTCTTTCTTGATGTACTTACGGGATGTTTGATTTCATCATCAGAAGCACATTTAGACACCCACTGTTTTGGTTTATCAGTTGTTTTATTACGGTGAATCTTTTTTATTCTCAGCATTTTCTTTGGGAAACTATGAAAATTACAATAGCAATACAAGTGTGCAAATAAACAAAAGAAACACATCTTCATCTCGTATCGGCAAGCGAGTTCAATTTTCACCAAGGTTACAGGCTGGAAAAACATTGAGATATAAATCATAGCTGCCGGCCGACGTGGCCGTGCGGTTAAAGGCGCTGCAGTCTGGAACCGCAAGACCGCTACGGTCGCAGGTTCGAATCCTGCCTCGGGCATGGATGTTTGTGATGTCCTTAGGTTAGTTAGGTTTAACTAGTTCTAAGTTCTAGGGGACTAATGACCTCAGCAGTTGAGTCCCATAGTGCTCAGAGCCATTTGAACCATAAATCATAGCTGCTTACATCACAGTCATACGCCTGAAAACTTGCAGTAAAGCGAAAATGGGTGTGGTACGTTATGTTAAACGTATTGTAAAATTGGAAGTATTTCGGAAAATAGTCCTCAGATATTCACGAAACAAAGTTCATTTTGTAAAGAAAACTGCAGAGCATATGAAATGACAAAAATTACAGTTTTTGAGCCGATATAGCGCAAGTCCCCTCTTAGCCGTTCTTCCAGAGAATCAATGACACTCTGAAGTTGTTAAAGTAGAGAGAAGCTGTAGTTACCTCTTAAACGGATCTTGGCTCATGCAGAAGTCGCACATTAGGCCTCTTTGCTGTTTATATGAAAGGCATTGTTGGAGTCATTGATAAAGTTTAAGATATATCTTCAACCGAGTGACTATCTGCGTATAGAGTATGTTGCATTCATACTCTGTACAATAATGTTTTCTGTCGTAGAAATATGGAAGATAATACAACAATATATTATGGTACTGCACCCTTAAACGTGGAAATAGTATGCAGCCGTTATGAGGATTGTCTCGTTAGAGCTAGAAATAAACAGGCAATCAGGATTCGCTAATTAACACTACACCGTAATCTGTCGTTTGCGGAGTCCATCTATGTAATGAACAACGCGCTCATTAGAACTTTCGGATTTAATGGAAAAACTAAGTTACGTTGTGTGAAAATATGATAGTGAGTCATTAACGACGCTCTGAAGATGGCAGTCTTACAGGAAAGAATGCAAAAAAATTCATACCTTTTTAAGATTAGTCTTTCTAAATTACTCGTCAGATAATTACAGTTTCGAGAAAAATTCTGCATTTACAACAAATTTTTAATCTGAAGTTTATGAGTTTACATTTTCTAATTTTCAGTAACACAATCGTACGTAAGTGTGAGAAACGTCTCGCGATTGCCCCAAAATTCGTTAATGGTAATGAGAATATAATAATATATCACATATAGGTCAAAAACTAAAGATTCTATCAGTTGATGTCGCTTCTGGCACACCTTTTTCCGTTGCGACGCGGAATAACCGTCACTCGTACTCTGTGGTTCATGTTTGTGATATGATTGTTCCGAAAAGAAAAAGACACCAACATAATGGTTTAGTAGAACAATTGAAATCTAATCGTAGCTAATTTGGTAACTGCCTTTCTCTGGTGTGACAACTTCAAATAAAAGTTTGTTGCAGTAGGAGAGTAGAAAATTGGATCACCTGCATAGGCTGTTTTATTTCACTTTATTTCAAGACACATGCTGTGAAAAACAAAACGAATGGCAGACCTCATACATTCCAATATAAATAGAGCAATTGCGAAGTAATGTTAGTTTCACAATTTACTCGGAAGGTGTAGAATACCTCCTGAAACAAACGAAAACAATATTCGCGTTGCACTTACAAATAAATAATTTTATTGTTATTTGCTGTTGTCAGCATTCAAAGTTCATACTGCCACTGACTCAACCACTTTTTTTGGGAAAAGCGAAGGATATACAGAACAAATTAGGTTGACTGATAGAAAATAGTGACATAAAAATTTGCCCATAGGCGAATACATGTTATGTCCTTGTACAAGCCAATAAATTGTGGTGATGTTAAAGGAGACAACATAACTTAAACTGAATTATATTACATAGAAATAAATATCATGTTCTAAAAATCGTCCTGCGAATAGAATTGCTCCACTACTGAAAATACTTGCAGTTGCAAATTGAGAATGTGGGACAAGTCATTTCCTTTCTGCTGGAAGCCCGCCGTTTAATGAAATGGTTTCTGCACAGTAATCACCAACCTAAAATCATAATCTATGTTGTCTAGAATATATTGCAGGTTCCTCTGATTATGCTTATAAAGCTGATAACCATGTTACAAGAACATAAATTTATGTCGAAACTCAGGTTCTTGAACAAGGCCGAACACGAGGTATATAAACATATACGGCTAAGATAATTCATTTTAAGTCCCATATAACGGTGCGCTATTTTACAATATAACGCTGTAAGGAATCGGTAAGGAAAACGCACGCATATATTTCAACGAGAGCGTGTGCATTTGACGTGCGATTAGTTCTTATGTTTTTTGTTAAATTGTCGACTACATGTTTCATGACATCGCTTATGGCGATGTATGTCTGTTTCCTCTTATTCGCCTGTTTACTCACATATGCCGATGCACTCGAAAATGGATAACTGACCGAAATTGCAACTGTGGACAATAAACATATCCACAGTGGAACACAAGAAATGTTATCACTTATAGAATACAGAATCCAGTCCAGAAGAAGGAAAAACAAGTTTTCGCGCTCAGCTTCACTGATGTAGATATTTTTATTTTATCATTATTTCCACTATTTCTCACATATTCCTGCACTCAGTTCACGAAATACGAAATCTTACATATAACTTTCTCATCACAGGGAAATGCATTTCATCTCACTTAAGAATAAATATAAATTATTTATTAGACGATTTCCACCTGAAGATAGACCCATAGGGTCCGCAAAGAATCGTGCAATTTAATAAAACACGAAAATTTGTGACTGAAGTCGTTCTTATTCAAACTACCGATGTAGACGCTGTTTTGCGGGTAATGATAGTACAGCCTAGCCTTTTGCTTGTGTAAAGCGCGTTAAATTCATGGCATGCAAATAAATGTCCATCTTCTTTTGCTATCACTGATTTAAAATATTTGATGTTAACTGATTCTTCCGTCGCTTTGTGGTAGAACAACATCATTATAAAAGAATAAAATCATATTGTGTATGTTCTACATGATTAATTTGTTTAGTAACTGTTTTCGGCTTACAGGGCCACATAGGACTTTAACTGTCACAGTCAAAGAAGCTAGAACGTTTATAAACAACGTTGGGAAAGATACTATTCGTCTAGACTAAAACAAGAAAACACAGTAAATCCCATCTTTGACAGTGCAGCGGTAATATAATTAAAAATATGAGAAACTGAATAGTAATTGAGTATAATGGAAGCAAACTGGGAAAAATATTATCGCTAAACTCAAAAAACAGAGCTTGTATAATAGTTTAAATTAAGTTAGAAATTTCAATAAAATAGAATTACTACTTGACAAGGATAGTTAAGAATAACTTGAAGAGGTTTACATATGGAAGGTGATACAAAAACAGAGTAAAAATTAGACTTGAAAATTGTAACAAGAGAATGTGTTGGTCACATAGGCAATCACAAAAACAAATAAATTCATGAAAAAGAAGGAATAGAAAGGAACGGGCAGTGTGGGAAGCATTTGGAAAACTTTGAGCATTCAGTGAAGTTTAGAAGAGAAAATTATTGAGCTGTATTTGGTCATTTAATATCAGATTAGGACTCTGGGTCAAATGTTTGTTAATTCCCATGGGTTCCAACAGGTTGAGCTTTTGGCATTTTTTCTTTTATAAAATATTAACTTCTTTGAAAAGTTCTGTAATATCACAATGTAAACTCAACTCTAAACTGAATTATTTGAGCAATATGTCGATTAATTTCAGTGCCTTGTTTGCTTCATCACTTACATTACATTACACATGTGTGATGACTAAACTCGCAATATACAAATAGAAGACAACTTCAGTTATTAAGGAATGTAATTTATTTCTGTCAAGCATAGAATGCGTCGAGTACCTACAACTTCAGGAAAAACGTGAAATGCTGATGTTCCTTCTAGTCTTCAAAGAACGGCAACCTAACGAGAAGTCGGAAGCTTTTCTAGGTGTCGTTACCCCGAGGTCCAAAATCGATTCACACGTCGAATGTCTCTCAGAAAGTGTTACGACGGCCGTGTAGCTTATTATCACATGTCTTCCTCTCAATTACAATGTTTCATTTGCATATAGCGAGCAATGGGACATTTATCGATTGGGAGCAGGTGCAAATCCAAGCAGATAAAACTGCCACCGAGCTTTTCTGGAAAATGAATTTCTCGAGGCGAAATGGAAACGTTCATTATTATTTATAACGCACCAGTAACTGCAAACTCATTGTTCCTATAAAGTAAATGAGATAACATGGACCTGCGCTAGACAGATTTCATGACTTTTTATGTGATAGGCCGTACAGAATAGCAGCTTTTTATCACACGGATTACTGGCAATCAATTGTTTTTACTACCTTGTTACTACATGAATTTGCCAACCCGGAAAGAAGATATTCAACACAATCATCAGTGCTCGTCAGAACACGATGATAACAAAAAGAGTGGTACTACCTATCTACTTTAGTAGAATGTGAAAGTGTTTCGTGGATGTACGTCTTATTGCAAATCCATAAGCTTTGTACGGTAACAACTATTCAGACGATGCTTAAATGGATCCTTCCTATGTTATTATGAGCTGTGCACATGGCAGTTTTATACAGACATAATGTTTTTTTGTATTTCAGAACTTCTCTCGAGCTGCGTTCTGTGTGATTGAAGAGCGTTGCAGTATTGATTGATACTTCACGAAAAATTCTAATCTGTAGTAAATAATCGTCAAATATAATGAGGGAGAACTAGGCCAGACTTAACGCGAACAACAAAACAAAGTCACTTTCAAATGTTTTTTTATTTGCTGATTAATTCACCAACATGGAGGCACTCATGTAGTAGCAGGTTGAATGTGGCTCAGTATCCCGTCAGCTTTTCACGTTCATTTGTCTGTATCATTGATTTTACGAAGCAATGCTATGATTAGAGTTTGAAAGGACCCAGTAAAACACGATGTATCAAATAATGCCTGATCAGCGGAAACGGAAACACATTTAAATTCGTATACAACAATTATCAGCTAATCAAGTTCATTCGCGCTCCTCGGTTACAGATAATGAAGGGGGGAAAAAAAGATAATAATGACATTTCCTCCCCTGGCGAGGTCAGCTCTGATAGCACCAGAAAATACGTCATGAAATTTTATTTCTATGAAAACTGAAAACTATGGCGGACTAGAAACTAATTAATGTTCAATTTTGTAATGTTTTGCGTTACAGCACACATACAACGTTGTCATTCTTTATTTAATTCATTTACCATATGTAATATTCCAGCTGAGTTTCATTCGTTTTACAGATACGTAAATACAATATGTGATGTCTGAACCTCGTTTGCCATAAAATCTGTAGCAAAGAGTTACGTAAACTCAAAAATCTAGCAATTCGTGTGAGGTTTACTGTTACGTCAATTAAGATATTTTATCATTAGGAAGTAATTGAACTACAATTATGTTTTTAATATGTAGATGATCCGTTCGAAAGGACAGACTTAACGCGATTTACTGTGAAAGATGATATTATTACCAAGATGTTGTGAACAAGGAGATGACGTCGATTTTGATCCAATGACAGGATATGCCACCTCGGGAAGAGTAAATGTACTGACAGTGGTTTCAACGTCGTCCTCAACAGACACAGTAGTGGCATAGCTGTCAGAGCGCCAAGTGTGTCTACCCTTTAATGGGAAATGCTCAGAGCCAGAAGGCTCAGTGTGGTGCAAACGTGTCAAGCAAGCAGGAAACCATGATACGGAGACACACTCGTGCTTCCTACAGTCAACTGAGTGAGATTGAATGGGTCAAATTGTGGCCTCCGAGTGGCGGGATGGTCTTTTCAGAGAACTGCCACACAATTTGGACGTGCTGCGTCAGTTGCGCAACAATTTCGCTATCAGTCGTCACGTGAACACTCTCACACCTGCGGATGAGGTTCTGGACGTGCACCCACCACAAACGCCCGCCAGGATCGTTGTATTGTAAGGGCAGCAGTGACAGATCGTACAGATACCACAGCACGGATAAGAGTGTTTGTGAGCCCAGACGTATCAACACTACTGTTGCGAACCAGTTATTAGCAGTGGGACGGCAGGCCCGCACACCTCTAGCCCGTCCTCCACTTACGCCTCAGCATTGATGTTCACGGCTCAACTAGTGCCGTCAGATCACTTGGCAGATGGAATGGGACGCCGTGGACTTCAACAATAAAGAAGATTCTTCCCGCATGCAAGTGATGGTTATTTTCTCGTACAACGTAGGTCTAGAGAGCGCTGTCTCGTAGAGTCCATTCATCCAAGACGCAGTGGCCCCAGCCCTCGCCTTAAAGTCTAGAGGGTGATAAGCTACAAATGTAGTTCACCTTTGGTGGTTCTGGAGGAGACGCTGACCAGCGCTCGATGCGTGCAGAATATTGCTAGACCCATTATTTTGCCATTCTTGCAATAGAAATGTGATATGTTGTTCCAACAGGATAACGCTTGCCCATATCCTGCCTGTAAAACTCTGCAAGACGTACAACAACTTCCCTGGCCAGCACGATCTCCGAACTTGACTCCAATTGAGCACGTGTGGGATATTATGGGACGAGAAGTGACTCGTGCGTCTTTTCAACCAACAATCCTCACAGAACTACGTGAACAGGTCTAGCAGGCACGGCATAACGTATCCCAGGAGAGTATTCGCCATCTGTACGGTCGATTGGATGCCAGACTCGGCACCTGCATTGCTACCTGTGGAGGCTACACCACGTACCAATATTGATATTCAGCATCTTCTGAGACCTCAGAACCGCTTGTGCCATTGTTCTGTTAATGTAACCATTTCGTGTACTCCTTATGCACTGCTGCAACAAGAAATCTTGATTGAATTGGAAACCTCTAAACGGTGAATTAATTTTTTCCGTCAGTGTTTTTACAATCGTCATTTATGACTGCAGACGGATTTTGGACATCTTGACTGGATGATGGAGGAATATAACCGAGTTGCCTACGGAATTTCTAGTTGCCTAAAAAGATGAATTACGCTTGTAGCTGAGAAATGTCAGTGGACGTGTCTTTCAAGAGCAAGCTCCACACAAGCAACGTGAGACACATCAATCGGTGGCCACCTGCGAATGCTATAGAAGACACCATGACAGCTTCGAAATAAACCATGTTATCACCGACTACTTTCATTCCCGCATGCCTGATTTTTTTCTCATTTGTTGTCAGCCTAGTTTTACACACTACAGGGTCAAAATTGGGCTACGGCTTGTGATATTCGCTATTTTTGGCTTCATTAAAACAGCAAATAGTTAATACTTTCAGTCAGAAGGCAAATACTTGTTTATAAAGAATGATTAACGTATAATAAGGCGTCGTATAGCGACAGTGGAATTTCCCAAATAAAGTAATTCGTCGTCTTTGTGCGGCAACATAAACAGAAAAATACGGATAGATATGCGATCCTTCACTATTTTGTTCGCTGGAGAACAAATGAAGCCTTGAATGCTAAAAGACTTGTACTGTTTTTCTTAAGTAAGACGGACGCAGATTTGTGGCAGTCTGATCTAACTTTTACTAAATGTTTAAAAACGTGTTATGTCTAAGTTTGAGTGAAGTGTAAAAAGAAGAACTGTTATAACTTATCGTGACGACGCACGAGCGACTCAAAGAGGACAATGGCTATATAAAAGAGCGCTCAATGGACATGAAACAGACATAAAAATCTACCGTCAATGTAGTACTAAGCTTAAAGTACGATATATGTTTCAGTTGTAATAAATATTTGTTCTGGAAATACTGAATCATTTAGCAGTGCTCATTCCTATCATCTCCACAGTATTATTTTCATTTTAATTATGAATTTTGCTAAGATTACAGACACCAAGATCAGCAGTCCAATGTTCGTGTTACATTGATAAAAAGAAAACTGTTTTATCGTCATCTTGCATCAGCTTTAATATCGAATTTCCCGTTTGTGTGATGTTACAGTTGTTTTTGCGCCCTTAATAACTTTCTGGTCCCTTAGGAAATTGTTTTGTCATAACAATAACTTCACAACCGGGTATGATCGTACCTACGATCATGAAGTAATTAGAAAGACGATAATGCAATTTCTTAATCAATAGCACGGTAGCTGTGACTGCTTCAAGCCACGAGAAACTGCAAGTAAAGACTATTCACATTTCATAATGCAATATTTTATGGCAATGGTCAATCCATGATTCTTACGCCAATTGTGATTGATAAAACAGTAAGCAAAATCTCAAACTCCAACTTTTCAGTTGAATAACAGCGTCACTTTTATTTTGTTACATCACAGGCTCTTATGGAGGTTTCGACAGTATGACGGATGCCCTGACTGTACTGCACACATCTGAAGCACACATCGCCAGTTCACGGCTTACGACGACTTTCAAGTACACAGTGGTCAACCGTCTGGAGGATTAAAGGATAATTTTTCTTAAAAAATTTATTGTTCAGTTTGACAATACGATGCAAGCTCGCCATTGGGCGAAAAGGTTTCAGAGCTGCTGACGGGGGGACACTTTGGTAAGCCCTCAGCAGCAGCTCTCTAGCAATCAATAGGTGAGAATGACGCGGTTCTGGGGACGGAGAACTGAGAGTGAGAGGGGCCACGCTATGCTCTCTTACATACCGGCCTCCGGTAGGCAAACACACTGTCATATCCTGTCCTCCGGATCTTGCCATTTAGATTCTTGGCCGTATGGCCCCTTCAAACGAGCTGGTGGGTTTCCCCAAGCGAACCAAATCAAGTATGCCCCTTTATTTCAATAAATCCATCATATTTTACCAGTGAGCCTTCCGCATTTTAACATTCAATGCAAATCCACAACTGTCCAGGACGCCCACACCTTTGTCATCCTTAGCACACCCCGCACACTCGAAATCGGTTGAAAATGCGTGACCTCAATGCGAGCATCTCTTCCCATCTACTTCCTAACACGTGTCACGAACTTGTAGAATCCAGAAAACATTAAATTTCAGCTGTTTTTTATATGAGAGGTCGTAATGTTCCACTGATCAGTGCCTGTAAATCGCTTTTATTTACAAAAATCACTGTGCACATAGAGCAAAGTAATGATCAGTAGCGGCAAAACACAGATGGATTGAGGACTAACCACAATCAACCCCGTAGGAAACAGAAAACTACGTTATCATACAAGCAGATAACTTACCAGAAATATCAGTATCCAGCTATATTATTTGTACTGCAAAATCACACTTTCAACACTCAAATAGCGTGTGAATGTCAATATCTACCGTTAGAAAACAAAGGTTTACATTAACGTCTTAAATGAAATATAATATTAAATATGTCGCTTCTTAGTTGCAAAAACAGGTACACTTGATATTTTTCGATTACGGCGCCATGTACCACGAATGGAAAACAATGGGCTTAGTAAACCGTACCTATTTTTTTGGCGTAGAATTCGAATATGCACTAAAATGGAGGGGGGAGGGTTTCCCATTTATAAAAACACGCTAGAGCGGTGGTTAGGAGGTGGCCAGTTGTAGCACAAACAGATGCCGTTTTTACTAATACTAAGTTTTCATCTAGAACATTTTTTTCGTATGATGCGTCGTTTTAGAGACAGTTAGTTGTTCCAAGTTAAAATTAACACCCTGAACACATAAATGAGGAAACGTATGTTGTTTCGCACAAGTTGAGAACAGTTGTTACCTGTTTCCTTCTGGACTCAGTGTTTCCAAAATAAATAAATGAAGATCAACCATTTAACGAGACTATCAGAGCCTCAAGATCTGGACATCTTATTTTCCCACAGATGTGTCACACGAGAAACAAAAGTCCTGATTTGAATCAGCCAGCGCCGATAAGACGCGAGACAAACTTACCTCATTGCAGGATACGACTCATCATAAAAGAACTTTTGAATCACTTTGCCTACAACTATAGTGTGTTCAGTCACATGATATGTGAAATTTGAGCTCTAAACAGAAAGAACGTCCAGTGTCTAAGGGAAGTGTGCTGATATGCGCCACACCTGCTAACGGACGGTTCGCAGTGTTACTTCCGTCTCAGCTATGTAAGACTAGGAGTATCCCGAAATTCACATTATTTATGGGCTAAAGGACGGAATTTCAAGATGTCTCTACCTACAAAATATTCTCAGCAGGCGCCTCCCATTATCAAAACCATTTTCCTCAGTGGACAGGTGGCGCTTTTAGAATTTAGTAGTCGGGCCGACATTCGATGCCGAAGACAATTTCTTGTAAACTGGTCCGAAGAATAAGCAGCAGGTCAATCAGAAATGTCACAATCCGTTGTTCGAGTATTGCACAGAAATCACCATTTCCACCACTTTCTCATGTAGGTGGTGCAACCGTTGTTACCGGAATACTACTAGCAGATGCTGGACATTGGACATGTGCGACTGATGTAGGACCTGCATTATTCGAGAAAAGTTCTTGAGCTGATAATGCCAGTTTCATGCTGAGGGGCACAGTGTGTGGTCATAATAGGAACGAGTGGGGAACAAAAGTAGGTTGTCTGTCAATATTTCGTGTGGCATTGTCGATCATTACCTTATAGGGCAAAATGTCCTACCACCAAAACTGATCGTAGAGCGACTTGAGTATTCCAGGATGCTGATTTACCGGAATTACTGGAAAATGTTACTCTAACCTGTCGTATGGAAGTATGATTCGTGCAAAATGGAATTATCTCTCACTTGCGCGCCTCAGTGCGACGTTACCCTTTAAAACGCATTTCCTTCCAAGTGGGTTTGTCGCTGAAAGGCTGTGTCATAGTCGTCTAGATGTCTAGACTTTAATCCAGTTAATTTCTTTTAATGGTGTTTTCTGAAATCTCTACTTTATAAAAGAAATATTGCTACGTGAAGGTACACGGAGACAATGGACCAGGATCAGTTATCCATTGGGCTAACTACTGAAGTTATTCACGCACGTCATGGCAACATGTCGAACAAAACTTACAAAACGCCAATGCAACTTACACTCTGGCGCTTCCACGCAGTCGTTTGTTTTAATGCGGAGGTATGAATGACTTAATATTCGTATTTTCTATAGTGATTCTCTGTACTTGTACTTTAAAACTACACTACTGGCCATTAGGATTGCTACACCACGAAGATGACGTGCTACAGACGCGAAAGTTAACCGACAGGAAGAAGATGCTGTGATATGCAAATGATTAGCTTTTCAGAGCATTCACACAAGGTTGGCGCAGGTGGCGACACCTACAACGTGCTGAAATGAGGAAGGTTTCCAACCGATTTCTCATACACAAGCAGCAGTTGACCGGCGTTGCCTGGTGAAACGTTGTTATGATGCCTCGTGTAAGGAGGAGAAATGCGTACCATCACGTTTCCGACTTTGATAAAAGTCGGATTGTAGCCTATCGTGATTGCGGTTTATCGTATCGCGACATTGCCGCTCGCGTTGGTCGAGATCCAATGACTGTTAGCAGAATATGGAATCGGTGGGTTCAGGAGCGTAATACGGAACACCGTGCTGGATCCCAACGGCCTCGTATCACTAGCAGTCGAGATGACAGGCATCTTATCTGCATGGCTGTAACGGATCGCGCAGCCACTTCTCGATCCCTGATTCAACAGATGGGGACGTTTGCAAGACAACAATCATCTGCACGAACAGTTCGACGACGTTTGCAGCACCATGGACTACCAGCTCGGAGACCATGGCTGCAGTTACCCTTGACGCTGCATCACAGACAGGAGCGCCTGCGATGGTGTACTCAACAACGAACCTGGATGCACGAATGGCTAAACGTCATTTTTTCGGATGAATCCAAGTTCTATTTACAGCATCATGATGGTGGCATCCTTGTTTGGCGACATCGCGGTGAACGCAAATTGGAAACGTGTATTCGTCATCGCCATACGGGCGTATCACCAGCCGTGATAGTGTGGGGTGCCATTGGTTACACGTCTCGGTCACCTCTTGTTCGCATTGACGGTACATTGAACAGTGGACGCTACATTTCAGAGGTGTTACCACCCGTGGCTTTACCCTTCATTCGATCGCTGCGAAACCCTACATTTCAGCAGGATAATGCACGACCGCGTGTTTCATGTCCTGTACGGACCTTTCTGAATACAGAAAATGTTCGACTGCTGCCCTGGCCAGCACATACTTCAGATCTCTCACCAAGTGAAAACGTCTGGTCAATGGTGACCGAGCAACTGGCTCGTCACAATACGCCAGTCACTACTCTTGATGAACTGTAGTATCGTGTTGAAGCTGCATGAGCAGCTGTACCTGCACACGCCATCCAAACTCTAGCCGGCCGCGGTGGCCGTGCGGTTCTAGGCGTTCCAGTCCGGAGCCGCGCTGCTGCTACAGTCGCCGGTTCGAATCCTGCCTCGGGCATGGATGTGTGTGATGTCCTTAGGTTAGTTAGGTTTAAGTAGTTCTACGTTCTAGGGGACTGATGACCACAGCAGTTGAGTCCCATAGTGCTCAGAGCCATTTGAACCATTTTTTCCAAACTCTATTTGACTCAATGCCCAGGCTCGTCAAGGCCGTTATTACGGCCAGAGGTGGTTGTTCTGGCTATTAATTTCTCAGAAGCTATGCACCCAAATTGCGTGAAAATACAATCACATGTCAGTTCTAGTATAATATATTTGTCCAATGAATACCCGTTTATCATCTGTATTTCTTCTTGGTGTAGCAATTTTAATGGCCAGTAGTGTAACTCAAACAAAATAATTAAAAATATGCATACACGTTAATACAGTTCCTTGCAAGTTTCCTTTCTCGACGCAAACTAGCCATTACGCATAGTACCAGAAAAGGAAAAAGAAGGAGAGAGAGAGAGAGAGAAGTGGAGTTGACTTCTCTCGTGTTCAATCGCGGAGGCAGTCTAATGACACGCTTACAGTCACCAGCGTGCACGGCTACAATGCGCGCTAGCTTTGCGGGCTTGTCTACGTGCCGCGTGGCGCAGAGTGGATCTTCAAACGGTATGAGAGGGGCACACGGCCACCTGTTGGAGCAGTGCCCACTTGTTGACACCCAGACACGGTTCTCACTGTGTCACGGTCTCCTGTATTAAATTAATCGTTCTGAGCCGAGCAGTATGGATCCTGTCCTGCCTAACGTAGGACGTGATACATTCTAAGAGGAAGTAGTTCATTTATAGTACACGATGGATGCCAATATCGTTTTCTTTCTACTTATTGGACGAGTCCCTACACCATATGTATTAATGCGACATTATAAAGCAGCCATAGTTGCGGAAGCTACATTTAAAAGAACGCCATATTTCTCTAGAACGTAGATTTGGTATTCCAGTCCTGTTTTCAGTAGCGCCTCCCATTGCTGGACAAACGCCCTCTTGGAGATCAGACTCGGACGGTGGTGACGTCTTTAGGGCTGCATCCCTTCGGGTCATGGTAAATCGGATAAAAGTTCGACGAGCAAACTACCTATTATACAGGGTGTTACAAAAAGGTACGGCCAAACTTTCAGGAAACATTCCTCACACACAAAGAAAGAAAATATGTTATGTGGACATATTTCCGGAAACGCTTACTTTCCATGTTAGAGCTCATTTAATTACTTCTCTCCAAATCACATTAATTATGGAATGGAAACACAAAGCAACAGAACGTACCAGCGTGACTTCAAACACTTTGTTACAGGAAATGTTCAAAATGTCCTCCGTTAGTGAGGATACATGCATCCACCCTCCGTCGCATGGAATCCCCGATGCGCTGATGCAGCCCTGGAGAATGCCGTATTGTATCACATCCGTCCACAATACGAGCACGAAGAGTCTCTACATTTGGTACCGTGGTTGCGTAGACAAGAGCTTTCAAATGCCCCCATAAATGAAAGTCAAGAGGGTTGAGGTCAAGAGAGCGTGGAGGCCATGGAATTGGTCCGCCTCTACCAATCCATCGGTCACCGAATCTGTTGTTGAGAAGCGTATGAACACTTCGACTGAATTGTGCAGGAGCTCCATCGTGCATGAACCACATGTTGGATCGTACTTGTAAAGGCACATGTTCTAGCAGCACAGGTAGAGTATCCCGTATGAAATCATGATAACGTACTCCATTGAGCGTAGGTGGAAGGACATGGGGCCCAATCAAGACATCACCAACAATGCCTGCCCAAACGTTCACAGAAAATCTGTGTTGATGACGTGATTGCACAATTGCGTGCGGATTCTCGTCAGCCCACACATGTTGATTGTGAAAATTTACAATTTGATCACGTTGGAGTACATACTGACGAAACTAAAATGAGCTCTAACGTGGAAATTAAGCGTTTCCGGACACATGTCCACATAACATCTTTTCTTTATTTGTGTGTGAGGAATGTTTCCTGAAAGTTTGGCCGTACCTTTTTGTAACACCCTGTAAGCATGTGATTTTCTCATATTGCAGGAGTGCCATGTGTTTTCGGGCATCGGATCAAACGGAGGCGCAAATACCCCACATGTCGTTTCAGGATTATATCACTACAGATCTGAGGGCACGTTAGTGCTGTTGTGCTTGGAAGTCATAATGCATCGTAAAGATGCTGCCGCTAGCTTGTACTACGCATGTCTGACCTTGTTAATATTACCGTTGAATGTTTTCTTTATCCTACAATCTTGTCCACTGCCACAAAACGACGCTTCGGGTGATATTCAACATCTGTCAGTGGTCTGTCCAAATGTAAAGTTATCAAGATGTATTCACTGTGCAATCTTGTTTCTCGCATAAAACCTCTCAGAGCACGAATTGTTGCAGGCGCATGAATTAGTTTTCTGTTGGTGTTCAATGGATGTCACGTGTTGCCGTGTTATCCTTCGAAAGTTTATTTCGCATAGTTCTACTACACTCAGCGTTTTATTGTGAATGTAGAACTGCAAATGTCTGCGTAGAAGGACTTCTCCGAATGAAATACTGAGTCTTCCACTAAGAGCCTCTCAGCCAATAACAGCGTACTATCTTAGTTTTTAGCCTGGAAAAAAGAATACAGCTGCAGCGTAAGTCCATCCACTGTCATTGGCTATACGGTACCCATTCCATTCATATCGCAGGGCACAGAAAGTTAATAAAACTATTTAAATCGTCAAAGCCTCTGTTTCTAAACAACACTATCGCCGAAAGTGATCATGTAGCTACAAAGGACCGAGCGAACTACTTCAGCCTCATTAAAAGAACCCAGTAACATGCACTTTGCATTGATAAATCTGTTGATGGAGTGGGACCGTCAGAACACTATAACATCCTCGATGTTGGCGGGTCGCAAAGCGCAATTACCATCTGAACAGTGAGCCAATTACTCGTATATTAAGAACAGCTGTTTATTAATTCACGCTCTTTACTCTAACAGCACCTGCTACAATTTGTACAATAGGAAGACGGTCTCATCTGTTCTAAGCATCCAGAACACTGAAAATTTACAGTGCACATTAAAAAAATTACTGTCGAACGGTTGCCAGAGATGAACCATGGTGAAAGCGTAGGATTTTGGCATGGACTGTACCACAAATTTCTTCCATTCAGAATCAACTACCCTGCTAAGAAGGCTATAATTTCCTTAACTTCATGAGAATGGCACTACACTACAACCAGATATATTATTAAATACTGCTTTTATTATTGTAATTCAGCAAAACATTGCGTCTTACTGGATATTCAGACGAAATGGAACAAGGCTTTCTCTCTAAATTAGTGTGACGTATGGAATCATGTTACTAAACCAACGATAACACACTAAATTATCTGCCTCTGGCAATTAAATTTATACTCAGAATTCTGTGGCGAATAGAGTCAGAGATAAATTAAAGCCAGCGAATTGCGATCAAAGAGAGCGAACATCTTACAGATAACCCATTAAGCAGCTGGGCAAACCGTTATCAGTCACAGTTTTCTTGTTGCTAATTTTGTATAACAGTGGCTGGCTGCAATTTGCTCACGTCCACATTTTCTCTTGAAAGTTTGTCTCCTCTATGACAGCAGCCTCTAATGATGGGAACAAACTCGCCCATTGTTAGCAATTATTTAATTTTAATTCAGTTGCCGGCTGCAGATCTTACTACCAACTTCGTCAGTCACCTTACGGAAGAAATTCCGTATGCATAATCTGATTGCGAATCGTGATAAATGTGTTATACCCATATTCGTATTTAGCGTGTGGTTTTGAAACGGATACATTGAACCAAATTTTGTTTGTTTAGAAGAGTGTGGGAAATTACATATCTATCATAGTCAGGTTTACGGTTGTTCCTAACCACGGTCGTCGTTTGCAGGCGTGGATTCGTTCAAATCCTTCTAGACATTCAGTCCAGAAGGCATTGATTCTGTCTGGGCCTGTTACACTGTCTGTTAAGTCAGATCGCTGCGCGTTAAGCTAAACCAGTAGGAAGATCGTCTTCTCCATTATTTGTCTGAATTAGCAATGGTAGACACGACCAAGAAAATAGACATGATTGTCTTTCAACAAAATGTACGGATTTTCACCAGCGATTACATTTTCCAAGTCGTTCTATTGAATATAAGAGATTGCATCTAAACTTGTCTTACACCATCCACGGGCACTGTGTGATATAATCGCTGATTATAATCCAAACCCTGAACCTTCGTTTCTTACGTGATATTTATAGAGGGAACAGTAATACGTTCCTAAAATTTTCTGATCGGGTAGATTCTCAGATGTTGAATGTACCATTTATTTCCCTTCACATTGAAAATAGCTACAAAATTCGAGCCACAGGGCAAATCAAACAATTTTTACGTCGCGAGAACTACGAGGATCGTTCAGTAAGTATTGCAAAATATTTTTCATACGAAAGCAGGTTGGCTTCATTCAGGATTCCAATACACTATTTTACTCCCCACTGTTTTGGCTACAAACCCCTATTTTTCAACATAATCTCCGTTCAGTGCGACGGCCTTACGTCACGTTAATGGGACGGCCTGTATACCCGCATGGTAGCACTCTTCCGGTACTCGTCGGAATGAACGACTTGCTGCATCATTAATAGCCCCATCCTACACGTACTGCTTCTCGTGGAGTTAATCCTTCATTGGGCTAAACAGATAGAAGCCGGAAGGTGCGAGATCCGGGCTGTAGGGCGGTGCGGGAAGAACATCCAGTGAAGTTTAGTGAGCTCCTCTCGGGTGCGCAGACTTATGTGAGGCCTTGAGTTCACGTGAAGAAGGAGAAGTTCGTTAGCAGTTCTGTTGCGACAAACACGCCGAAGTCGTGTCTTCAGTTTCCTGAGGGTAGCACAATATGCTTCAGAGTTGGTCCTTGAACCATGGTGGATGACATCAAACAGAATAACCCCTTCAGAGTACCAAAGACTGTCACCACTAGTTTACAGGCTGACGGTGCAAGCGATTCCGTACAGATCGTCTTTAGTTGCTCTTTATGGTCTTCGGCTAGGCGGCGAGGAACCCAGGGGCCGCACACGTTTGAGTACTGCTACTGGTGGTCGAATGAGTCAGAACTAACAACAGTGACGTGCAACAGTACATCGACGTGTTTGATTGTGATGCTTCTATCACCTCGAATGAGAGTGTCCGCACGTTCCAAATTGCAGTCGCTCAGTCGCTCAGTCTATTCTTCACTCATTTCAGTCTTTTTTTTTCTGCAGTCGTGTAGCAATTACGGGTATGTTTCAAGTGCAGATACGTTGTACGCCTTAATTCTTCCAATGCACCGCAGTTTGGCACTAATGGTGTGGCGAAGCTGTTCTATCGTAAACGATTTTAATCGACCGCCAGGGTACCTAACTGATACTACAGACTATTTATCGCTGTCGCTCCCCAACCGATACTGCAGCTTATCGCCCATTACTCTGAGATTATTTACATTTAGGGTCAGCTGCTAATCACTGGGTGTTGCAGCTGGTCTTATTTTTAATTGAATTATTTTATCTTTTTGTACTATCGCTACACAAAGTATATCGCATCCTCAATCACAGAAAATACTGAATACTGCTCAGTCATACAGCAGATAGTACTGTTACATATTGTAAAATAATTTTCGTTAATAATTGTAGGAATACGTAACTCCATCTCTGCAAGAAAAAACCACATGGTACAATTACTGACGTTTACCACTTAATGTAGGTTTGTGAGTTTCACAGCAATCAAGAAAGATGGCGCTGCTTTGAAGGAACTGTATTTATGTCGATGAAGGAGTGGGACTTAAATGCCTGCCAATTCAGCTCGATTTATGTTTTCGTGATTTCCTAAACAATTTGGAAGGAAAACCGCGATGGTTTCTTAAATGATATTGTCTCTGATTTCCTTCGACAACAAAGTCCAAAATGAGCTTGCGTTCCGTCACTGGCGATGACCAATTTGACAAAAGATTAACTCGATACCTCCTCTGTTCTTTTCCGTATAACAAGACGTAAACATATGATACCTTTTTACTGTAAAATAAATGCTTCACTTACTGGGGTCAGGCTTGTTAAAATAGGCTTACCCGGAAATAACAACATATGGCAATACGAATTCGAAATACCGCTTATGTCCAGAGGGGGGAAAAGAAAACAGCAGGTTTAGATTCATTGCTACGATATCAGGAAACAGCCGTTTATCACGAAACAGCTTACATACAGAACACTTGTACGGTACATGTTGAAATACTAGTAAAGTACTTGAAATCCAAAGCAGCCTGTATAAGGAAGGAAAATCTGAAAAACAAACACTCGAAGCAACTCGCACCAGAAAATTAGACTAGTAACACTTCTTAGGTAGGCATAAGCAGCCATTCCTACGCACTCCACGAAGTGATTAGACAAAAAAAAAAAAAAAAAAAAAAAAACGCTGCCACGAATTTACATCTACACTCTGCAGTGCCTGCCGGATGTATTTGTACAAGTGTTAACCACTCGCTCTCCTTTCTTTTGCAAATGGTGCAAGAAAAGAATTACCGACTGCATGTTTTAGAATGAGACTTGGCCTACCTCTTCTTATTTTCATGATTTCTACGCGAGACATTTCACGGGGGAGCAGAATCTTTTCAGATTCTACTTCAAATTCTGGTTCTCTGAATTTAGCCGACAACGTTCCTCGACGATAACGTCGTATTTGTTTTAAGAGACAGATTAAAAGTTCTTGCACTCTTGTGTAGGCTATACAAACGTGTTACAATCCTGATAATTTGTTGAATATAGATAGAATTGCAGATAAAAGTATGAGAAATACTTGCATACATGTGTCTCGGTTTTCTCGCCGCGTGAGACTTGGTTGATGTGTTTGTATACGCGAACTTGCTCGACAGGTACTACCTTTGATTCTAATGGGCGGAGTGCTATTTTGGTATGTAGTTGGTCGAATAATGTCATAGAGACGTCACGAAGTCAGGAAACTTCCATAAGCTACGAGGGATCACGTCTATGTCTGTGATTGAGGAATATTAGCAGCGATTCTAATCTCAATAACTTCTTTCGTTGCAGAATCCCAATGAGGAGATACATAGTATAAGGTATTCGTCTCATAGAACAAACTAATTTACTTGTTGTACGGCTGTGTTCGGCAAGAGCAGATTTGTCGAAATCGCGGTATTTAATGTGGCGTCGGCACGGAGATATTCAGTCATCACGAGAAAATAGGTTTATTAAACTCCTTCCTTTCTTCGGAGTTACACGAAGTAAATTAGACAGATTGAAGGTATTCAGTTCATTACCCACCTCACAAGAAAATTACAGAGACCATATGAGCAGTAAAAGACAGCAATGTTCCGAAAAGTTACGAAATTCCTCGTGGATGTGTGGTAGCAGTTACACTGGTCAGTCGGTACATACGATTTCAGAATGTAACACAAAATGGCTCTGAGCACTATGCGACTGAACTTCTGAGGTCATCGGTCGCCTAGAACTTAGAACTAATTAAACCTAACTAACCTAAGGACATCACACACATCCATGCCCGAGGCAGGATTCGAACCTGCGACCGTAGCGGTCGCTCGGCTCCAGACTGTAGCGCCTAGAACCGCAGGCCACTCCGGCCGCCAGAATGTAACACAAAGCTGCAATGCAACATCAAATATCGCGATTTCGACAGATCTGCTATTGCAGAACAGAGCCTCAAAAACTTACGATTGCGTTTGATGTAAGGAATATCTTATCTTAAGTACCTAACTACTGAGATTCTGTAATCAAGGAATCCGTTGAAATTAGTATGTACAGGTCCAATCGGGACGGCGGCTATACCCTTAGTGGTGCCTAATGTCGAAAGGCTATAGAAAAATAAGCCGGGCTATATAGCATCTCACGGAATCACCATCGCTACTAATTTTCCTCCATCGCAGGCCTGGACATACTCTCTGGTAGCATACGGAAGTTCCGAGACTTGGTGCCAACTCCATACCAAACAACGGCACGAGATTTCACTCCTAACAGCATAAGTCGTTGACAGCTGGAGTATACGAATACATCTGACGCGGCTAGAAAACTGAGAAACATTTATCCAAGAATGTCGCCGCGATGATCAATGTTCTCATATGTGAAGTACGTTGTTTTCTAACTAATTCATACAGATGGCAAACTACAGTGGTCCATTTGTACTTCGTGAGGAACACGTGATCTATAGATGCCAGTACTAATTCCGAAGTACCACATTCTTCCTCATTAAAATATGCTACTTCTTCTAGAACACCAAATGATAGCAGATCAAAAATTCTTAACCTTAACCATTGGTACTCGGTTTAACACTACACCACCCACAGGAAAGAAAGTTCGCTGGCGGAATATCTCGGTCAAATTTATAAATTGTTTGCCAGTAGAATGAGTGATAAGGAGCTTAGGACGTGTCGGTGTGGAGGGGGCCGCGGGGCGGCGAGCGCACCAATGGCGAGAGGCGCGCCACCCACGCCGCCCCCTCCGCGCCGGAGGGCAGTATATAAGGGCGGCGGCAGCCGGCCCCAGCGTTCAGCTTCCCGCCTTCCCGCCCTCTCGCCGCTGCTGCTACCAGAGGTGAGTCTGCGGCGGCGCGCGCACTGCCCGACTTGCCTACTAGCTTCAGCCGAGTATTACTTAGGCACTACGTACTCCACTCTGTGTCCGTTCATGGAAGGCGTTCCCGGGGGAAACAAATGTATTGCCTAGATTTTTCAGCTTGGCCTGAAATATAGTTCAATTTGAAGTAGTTTCCATTTGACAGGTAGCGGGCTCGACTTCTCACTGTCGATACATCCGTGGGGCTGTATTAGCACTGTCGGCTCTCACTGTATCGTCAATTTCTCTGCGCAGAGCAGTGTGCCTGCCTTTCCTGACGTACGGAAAATCCCGCCTGTTTCCATGTAAAAACACGTCTACGCCCTAATTAAAATTAATATCATAGTTTTGACATTTGTAGAGATGTTGTAGAGATCTATGAGAATTTCAGAATTTTTGGGCGATTTTTCTATGATTTTTGTACAGACTTCAAATTTAATACTCGTTGTGAGTTAAATATTTCCAAAATTCCGGACGAACGTTATTTTCCGAAGCTTACACATAGCAAACGCAATGCGATAAGAAAGTCTGGAACCACCGGTTGCTGACCGAGTCATTTTGGTAAGTAACATACAAAAAAAAGTGTTTCATTGCGTTCAATAGTTTAGATATCACGTAATAAGTGTGATAATGTTTCCTACATGTGAAAAATTTGCCCGTTTCTTAAAAGTAACTTAGCCCTTACCCTAATTAAAATTTAAGAAAAAAAGGTTTGGACCTTCTTGGAGATCTGTATCACAGGTAACTTTCAGATTTTCTTCACATCCTTTATAGCACAAGGCCGTTCAGTAAATAAGAAATCTATGCCTGATAGAAAATATATGTCGTCCTCACGTTACAGTATGAGTTAAAATAGTTCGGCATTTAACGTTAAAAGTTGTTTACTTCTGGCGCGAAGGCCGCCGTCAGAGCATTCCAGTCTCCTCGGCGGCAGTAAATCTCTTTAAAGCCTCCGTCTCCTACAAAAATCAAATGAGACTTTTTTAAATCTGAAATTTCTCGCAAACAGCTGTACTCAGTCCCCGTCGACTTAAATGTAAAAGTTAACTGTAAGTATATAGACGACTACACATCTCTTGTAGGTAATTGTGTCCTGCAAGTTTATTTCAGCCTGAGCTTTGATTAATTCAACGACAGGGGAGGACCGCGAAGTCAAGAAAAAGCTTCCTTTACGTCACTGAATTCCTAAAGTGACGATGTTAAAACCGATATTGTTTGTACTAAAACGAAGAATTTAAATGAAATAAAATTCATATTATTATTGCAGCGATTGTAATTTCAGTGTCACAGAGGTGAAGTACCCTGGTTAGAGACGTGAGTAATGTGTTAAGACCGTAATCTATTTGTTTAATAATTTTTGTCGTTGGTTAATTCAAAATGAAAGGTAATCAAAAGGTGCACTCGAAAACGTACTTTAAAGAAAGAGTGTGGATGGTGGAGGGGGGATAGGGGGGGGGGGGGCTGCTGCGAAGGGTCCCGAGTGACAGGGTTAAAGTAACAGATTTACACAAAACAGGGAATCCAGACTGCTAAGGGAAGACTGTGTGCCTATAGCCCTCTTACAAAAGCTCGCACGATCTGACTTACGGCGTGCGGTCTCACGTTCCAACCAAACCGGACTGGCACACCTCACCGCTGTCAGGTTCAAATCACAACCTCTGGAATGGTAATATGAATTTTAGTTCATTCGGCTTCTTATTTTTGTAACAAATTATATCGAAGTTAATATCACTTCTGCAGAAATTCCGATTAATTTTTGGATTGTATAAGTTTTTCCTTGGCTTTGCGGTCCTTCACTCTCGTTAGAATTAAAGAGCCCTCGGTCTGTAAAGACGACATTTTTGTAGGAGAGATTTACTGTGGTTCTGGAGAGCAGAATGCTGCGACAACTGCCCGCTGGCAGTTCTTGACGTGACAGCGACACAACTTGTAACCTGAAACTTCAGATGCCAAGTAATTTAAATCACACTATAATCTAAGGCGACAGATTTCTTCAATATCGGACAATGACTAAGTAATAATCGAACATTCAGACTTTACTAGAAAGGGGTGCCGTATCATGCATCATGTATTATGATATCATACACAGCTGCAAGTAACGAATTAAACATCATTCTAACTAAACTAGAAAGTATACATAATATGTCCCAGTTTATCTTCCACAACTTTGAGAAACCTATTGAAGGAAAATATGGCGCCCCTTGTAACGTGGTATGATGTAGTTATGAATGACGTAGATGTTATGGAAATGGGTACCAAGTCCGACATTTGCTTATATGGGCGTTAGAAACCAGTTAATATCATACCCTTGATGGACGGCACTTCGGTACCCTTGTTCCAATGAACCCTAAATTCTTCTTAAGTAAAAAATTACTGTCTCCAATCGAGCGAAATTGCTCAGTACTGAGACAGTAAAAGGCTTGGATGTTGTTTCATTATCCAAATTATAACTTCCAACAAGATAAAGTAGTAACCAAAAGAATACAATATTTTTCCTTCAGTGGCAGTCTTAAAATGATGTCCATGTTGTTGAAGTGTACCATATTTTTAAAACATCTGCGATCCTAGTTACCATACTTTACCGTTTCTTTATTTAAAACTAAGCCACTTCTGGCACTGATATTGAACAGTTAACTACCAGTTTCGTCATTAAACTATTAGAATCCATATAGTTTCAACGAAGTGGTAGCTCTACCTGACCGATAATATCTCAGCGTGATAGGAACACTAAATCAGGGCGCACTACGGCAAGTAGGAAAATGTAATGCGTTTATTGTGATTTTACGTTACAGTAACAGTATGTCTAGAGACAAAGCATAAGCTCAGTGAGATCTCTATTGGTAGGTGAAGAATGTTACTCTACATTTAAAAATAATTTTAAACAACAAATTTCAGCAATAAAGTTTCCATATTGTATCATCGGTCTTGTGTTATATCCCTAATTCCTCTAGCTGCGATTGGTTTCTTCATTACAATCACAGTCAGTAACAAGTTCTACAAACCTGTCATTTAAACTGGCGCAATAAACGTGAATGAAATTAAACAATTACCACTGAACACGATAAAGATGCAGTCCACATTTTCCCATTACTGGAATTGCTAAATTAAATGAAAAATTGCTTCAGCTTTGTAGATTTTTGTACAGGTTTTAAACATATCGGTACCTACTTCGTAAGAATATGAGTAGCTTAACATGAAGACAATGGATATAGCCACTTTTTCTGAATGCAAGCTGCCAAACACACGCTACGGCGCTATGAGCAGTTAAGTGAAAGATGAGGCCGAGGTGTATCACGACATGTTCAGCCCTGGCACAGAAGAATGAACAAATCTCTCTGATAGACATCTGACAAGAAAAACTAACACGTCACGCTACATTTCGTTCATCGGAAGGTTAACACATAATTTAAGCCAAAGAGGCATAATCATCGTTGCCCATAATTCTGAGCGTGGACACCCACGTGATAATATCTATGACTACAAAGAGACTATAAAACAATATAGATCGGAAACTAAGCAATAAATTATTAACTATTTCATTATTAAGGAACAGGGAAAAACACTGCAACTCTTGAACTACTCTTATCGGAGTGGCTTAGTCAATTACACACTCTAGCTTGTACATTTAAATTTAGCAGGAGGGAAAACGTGTTACGTGCTTCTAACCTTCTCATACCCAGTTTTTTCTAATAGAACCCGTTTAATTTCGAGTCACTCGATGAAATTTCTATAGGTCTTTTTTAGATTTTTTACCGTTTCTGAAGATTTCATCGTCAACGTAGCTCAAAACCATTATCTTCCTGTTTAGTCCCCCTTAAACATCCCAACGACCACCACCATTATCTTCCTTTATAGAGTACTTCTTAGTTTTAATCTTCGTTGAAGCAACAAGCATATCATTAGAATATTCCAATTGGTCTGGGATTCATTGGGAAGCACGCCGCGTGATTTCGTTATTCGTACCACACAAAACATGGGCGGCTAGAACAGATCACCAAATATCAATGGTTTTGCGCAATTTCTTGCTACTTCGAGTGCACTGAAGTGTTGGAGATAAAATTCCGTCATTTAATGCATTCTTTTGGAGATGTGGATGGGCGTGCGCTGGGTGGTGGGAAGAGTGTAAATACCATTTCTTTAACAAAAATAACTGATTAGACAATGCTGGATTGCACCGTTAGCTTTATAATATTCTGTCGGCAGATTTAATGACAGGGTTAAAGTAACAGATTTACATAAAATAGACTCTGCAGTTTCTATAATGTCACAGCATTGGTATGTGATGCAGTTTGTTAAGTTTCATTGCAGTTGTCCACTGGGCTTACCAGAAAGTAAGTATGGATTCCAGACAGCTAAGAAGAAACTGTGCGCCTGTAGCCCCGTCACGATGCCACGTAATGCGCGTGGAGTGGCCACATCTCAAACGGGAATGGCAAACTTTTTGAATGCTAATAAGAATTTTATTTCATTCATATTCCTATTTTTGTAAAAAGTAATACCTAAATTAATATCAGCGCTCTAGAAATTCGGATTAACTTCAGCTTCAGTTTATGTCAGTCATTTTTACCTGTATAGGGAGTTTTTCTTCTTGCTTTCGCGGTCCTCCACTCCTTTAATAATTAAATAAACCTCAGGCAGAAATACGTCTGTAGAGACAACACGATTACCTTCGAGATAGCAATAGCCGGTACTTCGTTACAGTTAGCTTCTACGCTTAAGTCGTCAGTGAGTGAACAGAACTGTTTGCGAGGAATTTTAGTTGAAAAAAAAATGTTAAAAATCCTATTAATGATTAAAACATATACTTTCCCCATGACAGTTATATATAAATGGGAAACAATTTTCAATTTTTGCTGTAAATGAGAACAGTTATGAGCCACAATGTAGTTGAACTTTCAATACTTTGTTGCACATTATGAAAAAATGACAATTTAAGGAAGAATGTTGCAAGCAAATTATTATTCCCGTTAAGACACTAAAAGATAAATATAGCATTAAGACAGCAGTTCTTCACAAATTTGCACAGAATTACAGATGTGCTGATATATCTGTATGATATTTTTTGAGATATATTTGAAGTCATTTCTGATCATATACATTACTAATATGTGTGGAGAGTTCTGCATCACTCAAATGTAGCATCACACTGAAATTTTATTGTACGATGTTGTTGTATGAGTATGAACATCATGCTAAATTGAAGATCAGTTTATTTATCAATTTTTGTTATGACAGTTTTCTTCATTATTAGTTGCAAATTCGGGAAATTTTAATTACAGTATCGAAAGCATGAATTACGAGGGTTATTCAGAAAGTAAGGAACGATCGGTCGCGCAATGGAAAATACAGTGAAAATCTGATGAAGCTTTGCACAGATACGTTGGGCATTGTGTCTAGTACGCCCGTCAGTCGCATCATGTCACTCTTTCCAGTTCTCAGCTCACAGTGAAAACGCAAAGATGGCTATAAATTAGCATCTCCCACCAAGTATGAGGGCCTGGCGAAAGATTTCGCCTGAAGCAATGCAATCTACATAACATAACTGTCATGCGGTTCGTTCTACACGACAATTCTCGACCGCACTGCAGCGTTTCGATGGGAAGTGTTTGATCACCCACAATACTGCCCGTAATTGGCTACTTCTGAGGTTCATCTCTGCTCAAATGAACCATTGGCCGTGAAGACAAAATTTTGACACAGATAACGAGCTGCAATCCAGAGTACAAAATTGTCGAAAAGCACTGGCGGCTGTCTTCTGTAACGAGGGAATTGAAACGTTGGTACAACGCTACGACAGATGTCTAAGTCCGAGCGACGACTGTGTAGAGAAGTCGCTGGGAGGTGTAGCTAACCGTTGCAAATAAAACAGTTTTGATTTTCACTATGGTTTTCATTTCGCCATCTATCGTTCCTTACTTTCCGAATAGGCCTCGTAATTTCTACAATGGATGTAGTTCAACATATTTTTATTGTAGTTGTTGCTGTTAACATCCAGATGAAATCTTTGGTTTCATTTCAGTTAAATTCCTTTAATATACGCTGATGTGTCAAAACGTCACGACCACAGCCTACAGCGACATTGAAAGCGGCATGGTCGCGCTGCGGGTGCGTGACGCGGCAAGTAAAGTATATAAGCGGAGCAGTGACGAATGTGCAATCATTTTAATGGTGATAGAAGCCCGGAATGGGATATCCACTGAAATGAGCAATTACAAAAAAGGATAAGTTGTTACGGCTCGGCGTCTAGGAACGAGCATCTTGGAACTGCGGATCCTGGGCGGCTGTTCGCGTGCTTGTATCTATCATGTATGACAAGTGGTTGAGGGACGGTGAAAATACGAATAAGCGACAAGCCTCACCACAGAACTTGAAGGTGGAAGGCGCGGTCGCTTTGCAAAGCAGGATACGCGGTGATCTGAGACAGATCTGACGAAGGACTAAAATGCCGGTGCAGGCACAAATATTCTGTATCACACCGCTCACTTCGTGCTGTTGAACATAGGGTGACACAACTGACGACTTCTACGTACTTCCATCGTGACCCAGAAACATCATGAATTACGATTGCAGTGCGCAAGCGATCATCGAGATTGGCCCGTCATCAGTAGAAACTTGTCGCCTGGTTGGATGAGTCACGTCGATGACCGTGTACAGATACTCCATCATCCAGGTGAACGGCTGAGCAATGCCACGGACGCAGACAGGTGGGGGCAGTATTATGTTAAGGGTGACATACATGTGGGCTTTCTTGATCCTGTGGTAGCAGTCGATGGCACCATGATAGTTGTGGATTATGTGACTTTTACCATTCATGTTTGACGCCTTCCCCGAAGGCGACGACGTCTTCCACCAGGATAATTCTCCGTCACAAGTTCACAATAGTGCTGCAGTGGTTTTAGAAGCATGATGAACTCACGCTGATGTGTTGGACACCAAAATCATTTGATCTGAGCGCACTGTCGGATATTAGATCCGCGCCCACAAACCACCGGGAATTGTGTGACCTGCGTGTAGGCATCTGGCGCCTTACCAGGGACTTGTCCAGTCCAACCACTGCAGTATTGCGTTCCAAAGGTGGACCAACACGCTACAATGCTAGTGATCGTACTGTTTCACTCATGATTGAATAAACAATTTTTTCACATCTTTTATTTAGATGTGTGACTTCCAGTTAATAAATGATCGACAATGACCTATCCTCGGCTTGAAATCTAAACTGAAGAGGTACACGACCAGTCACATACTTATTGGGTATTGTGCTGATAAAACGATTAACTGAAAAATACCACTATTGGAACGGTGAATGAACTACACATTAACTATCCTGTCATCAAGCTCTGCGTATAAAACTTTTCCTGGAGTTTTTACATCGATTTATTTCTATTTTCTCGGCCGCTGGAGAGTTTGGCGTACTGGAACATAGAAACAGGATGATACTTAACACCCAGGTACAAGCATTCATACAAAGCCTATCTTAAACTAAGATGCAAATATCTGGAATAGAAACTTTTGAGACCAATACTATTAAAGTAATGTTAATATTAGTGGTAAGTAGACGGTTTGCCGGGTGCAAGTCTTTCGATTTGACGCCACTTCGGCGATTTTCGCGTCGATAGGGATGAAATGATGATTAGGACAACACAACACCCAGTACCTGAGCGGAGAAAATCTCCAACCCAGCCGGGAATCAAACCTGGACCCTTAGGATTGATATTCTATCGCGCTGACCACTTTTTTTTTTTTTAATTGTTCGTTGCGTTTGGTCTGCGCGGACGTCACAAGACATCCATTCACGTTGATCGTTGATTCCTGTACTCATTTTTTATAACAGAGGGCGAGCAGCCCTCTGACCGAACACGCTGAGCTACCGTGCCGGCGTACTCAGCTACCGGGGGCGGACGTTACAGATAAGTATGGCTGAGCGATAACGTAGGTAACACTAATACCACATGAAAACGTTTCATTGCTCCCTTATTTGTGAGTATTGTGAGTCATTGACATAAATTAATCGAGAAGCCCAGGTCATTTAAGAATGAGTAACGTTTCATAGCGCAGTGTTATTTCGACTGAAAGAAGAGAAAAACGAAAAAATTGTTATGAAGACACTACATTTAATGGAAATTGTCATAAAATGCAGTAAGGTACTAATTTATAGAGTAGCCGAAAAGTCTAAACGTCGGTCACAAGCGCAGTTTAATGTGTAATAGTTTACGGATATGTACTGCAAACGCAGGACTCGAACTGACGTAACTTGGCCATTTGATCCGCACCATGTGAACTCAGCTGTCCGACAACCCCTCAAAGCTTCAACTAAGTCCCGGATCCAACTTACCAGGATTTATTATCCGTTTCGATCGGATCCCATCCACATAAATTTTTCGCAGTAGCTCCTGTTTTCTGAAGGTTTTCAACATGAATTTTAAATCAGTACAGGTCTACAGCAAACTTATCCTCCGACGTGCACCATATGGTGGCTTGCGGCTTAAGTCCGTAGATGCAGATGTAGATCTTGTAATTTTCAGCACATTTTGATTTAAAAAATCCACAGCCGAGTTAAGTAAGAAGAATGAGCTGAGATCAGATGTCAGCCGGATATCATCCGCCAACATCAGGCGATAAGTATTGAGTTGGTGGCAGCTTGAATGACGGCGCCGGAGCCGCGGCTTCCTGCCTGCTACTTCACGAAATATTTGAAGGAGGGATCCGCACGCCACTTGTTGGTTTGATGCTCGGTGTAAATGTCGATACTCCTCTGCCGTCCTGACGGCGCCGTAGAACTAAAATTGTATCCCTATAACTTGGGTCACAAACTTCGTTGCTGGGTGGTCTGTTGCGCTACTGTATCTGATTAACCCGTTCTAGGCGGAACTACAAGTTGCAACGCATAAAATGTGTTCAGATGTCGACAGAAACTTACATTTTTCTCTCTCTTTAGCTCATAATTTCCATCCGTCACTCGATTTCAGACTGCAACAAATACCATGTAAGACTTCTACGGGAGCATAATGATTTTGTAGTACTTTCTTACTACTGCTGTTAATTACTGCGAAACTGCTACATTCTGAAAGGCCTGTTCAGTATGTCAGTTCAAATATAACAGTGTGCCTCAGCATACATTTTGAGTTATTCTTTAGGCGTGCCTACGAGATCCTCTGCAAACGGAAAAATTTGTTCATGTTAGTTGTAGTCTCACCTATCCAACACACAAAGGTTATTTGGAAAGTACAGAGGACCCAAAAGTTACTTGGAAAGTATAAAAAAAAGAAAATATATGTGTTATGCACTTAAACTAGTACCCACACATCCAATTCTTTTTACGTTCTCAGTAACATACTGCTTGAGGCTACCCGGAATACACTCGTACATGCGTTGTGACACCTTCGCATCGAAACTTTAGGGAGCTGCCTTAGTGAACTCTCATCGAAACTTTTCGAGTCATCTTTAGCGAATTCTCTCATTTGCTCTACCTCTTCCAATTTTTTTTTCCGATACACTTCTACACCTACATCTATACTCCGCAAACCACCATATCATCTGTTTAACTGCGCTCTATAGGGCAATATCAGGTGAAAATGGTGGGATTCCAAGAACAGTACGCTGTCGTGTCACTATTCGGTCAAGATCATGATCGAGATGCAATGAGACTTCTGTTATAAAGTGAGCGGAAGCTGTATCGTTTTAGAACAGGACTGTTCGAAGGTCACGGTATTCTACATCAGCTTTGGTATCACCCGCTTACGTCACTTCCACTACACATTTTCAGCGGGTTACCATCAATAAACGCAGAATTTGTTGAAAATTCTCCCTGACATGCACATGCAGCTGACTCTGCAGCAGCATGTTCTGAAACATCCATCGTACAGTAGAAATTTCACATCAAATCACATCAGTTGGCGTTTGCCTGCGTGGAAACTGTTTTTTGTAGAAATGCATGACATAGCGATAAGGTGGCGATAAAGTAACTAAAAAAATATTCCAAACACACATCAAGTAAAATTGGGTCTCACCCTGAAGGCTGCTTTCAACAGGACTCTGATTTACTTAGCGTGATCCTATTGAATATGCTAAGGTCTAAGCATTGCGAGGATGGTGACTGCTACGTCCCACCCGATATTCTAAGCAGTCTCATATATTATATGGGTTTTATGGAGTGATTTAGCTGGCCATTCGAAGTGCGATATCGACTTCTATATCACAAGTCACCATATGGTGTATAGGTGCACGGTACCTTGTACCACTACCAGTCATTCCCTTCCCTGTTCCGCTTACAAACGGAGCGAGGTTAAAACGACTATCTACATTATGTGATCTAAAGTATCCGGACACCCCCAAAAACACACGTTTTTCATATTAGGTACACTGTGCTGCCACCTACCGCCAAGTACTCCATATCACCGAACTCAGTAGTCACTAGACATCGTGAGAGAGCAGAGTGGGGCGCTCCGCGGAACACACGGTCTTTGAAGGTGGTCAGGTGATTGGTTGTCAATTGTATCATACGTCTGTACGCGAGATTTACACACTCCTAAACAGCCCTAGGTCCACTGTGACGGTGAAGTGGAAAAGTGAAGGGACACAAAAAATGGTTCAAATGGCTCTGAGCACTATGGGACTTAACATCTGTGGTCATCAGTCCCCTAGAACTTAGAACTACTTAAACCTAACTAACCTAAGGACGTCACACACATCCATGCCCGAGGCAAGATTTGAACCTGCGACCGTAGCGGTAAGGCGGTTCCAGACTGAAGCGCCTAGAGCCGCACGGCCACACCGGCCGGCTGAAGGGACACGTTCAGCACAGAAGCGTACAGGCCAACCTCGTCTGTTGATTGACAGGGACCGCCGATAGTTGAAGAGGGTCGTAAGGTGTAATAGGCAGTCATCTATCCAGAGCATCACATAGGAATTCCACACTGCATCAGGATCCACTGCAAGTACTATGACAGTTAGGCTGGAGGTCACAAAACTTGGATTTCATGGTCGAGCGGCTGCTCATAAGCCACACATCACGCCGGTAAATGCCAAACGACGCCTCGCTTGGTGTAAGGAGCGTAAACATTGCATGATTGAACAGTGGAAAACGTATGGAGTCACGGATCACGGTACACAATATGGCGATCGGATGGCAGGGTGTGGGTATGGCAAATGCCCGGTGAACGGCATCTGCCAGCGTATGTAGTGCCAACACTAAAATTCGGATGAGGTAGTGTTATGGTGTGGTCGTGTTTTTCAAGGAGGAGGCTTGCACCCCATATTGTTTTGCGTAGCACTATCACAGCACAGGCCCATATTGATGTTTTAAGCACCTTCTTGCTTCCCACTGTTTAAGAGCAATTCAGGGATGTCGATTCCATCTTTCAACAGGATCGAGTACCTTTCATAATTCACGGCCTGTGGCGGACAGGTTACACGACAATAATATCCCTGCACAGAGTCTTGACCTGAATCCTATAGAACACCTTTGGGACGATTTTGAACGGCGACTTCGTGCCAGGCCTCACCGACCGACATCGATACCTCTGCTCAGTGCAGCACTCCGTGAAGAATGGGCTACCATTCCCCAAGAAGCCATTCAGCACCTGACTGAACGTACGCCTGCGTGAATGGATGCTGTCAGCATGGGTAAGGGTGGGTCAACACAATATTGAATTCCAGCATTACCGATGGAGGGCGCTACGAACTTGTAAGTCATTTTCAGCCAGGTGTCCGGATACTTTTGATCACATAGTGTATAGGCCTTCAAGCGAGCCTTAAATTCTCTTCTCTTGTCTGCGCTGTCCTTACGCTAAATATACGTTGGCGGCAGTAGAATCGTTCTGCAGTTAGCTGCAAATACTGGTTCTCTAAATTTTCTTAGTAGTGTTTTGAGAAACGAACGCCTTCTTCCATCCAGGGATTTCCATTTCAGTTCACGAGTTCACGAAGCACTTACGTAGCGCTATAGTATTAATGAAAACTACTAGTAACAAATCTAGCAGCACAACTCTCAATTCCATCAATGTTTTCCTTTAATCTGAAGTAGTAGGGATCCCAAACACTCGAGTACTGCTGAACAATGGGTTGCACAAGTGTTCTATACACGGTGTCCTTTACAAATGAGCTGCGCTTTCCTCAAGTTCGCCACATAAACAGATGTCGACGATTCACCTTTCCTGCTACCGTCCTTATGTGCGTCTTTCATTTAACATCGCCTTGCAACGTCCGGCCTAGATATTTATTCGACGTGACTCTTTCAATTAGCACACTTGTAATATTTTATTGGATCATTACGGGATTGTCTTTTCTACTCACCCGAATTAACATATTGTTTTCTATATTTAGGGCATGCTGCCATTCATCACACTAAACAGAAAATCTAAGTCATCCTGTATCCTTCCAGAGTCTCACTCTACACCGATACTTTCGCGTATACTACAACGTCATTGGCAAATAGTCCTGACTGCTGTTCACTCTATCCGTCAGATTGTTTATATGTATAAAGAACAAGAGAGGCCTTATCACACTTGTCTCTGCTGTATACTCACCGCCGAGGACAATATTTTGGGTTCTACTTTTTAAGAAGTCTTCGAGCCATCACATATCTGGATATCTATTCCGTATGCTGGGACCTTCTTTAACAGTCTGCTGTGGGGCACGGTGTCAAAAGCCTGATTGTTCATCAGACAAGGACTTACACGTTCAGCTCAGAACACTGTTGTCAGTTTAGGAGACGGAAGTCTCCACAGCATACTCATCATGTAGATATGGGAAAAGGTCAACAGCTGGTCACCAAGAATGTTGAGATAAAGAGCCTGATTCATGTGCATGGTAACCTGGAAGAATGCACCCAATTCATGATGAAAAAACATTAAATAATGGTTAGCTGGTGACATTATCAGTGCTATCACTACTTAAGCGTTGAATCTCTCTCTGTCTCTTTTCTGAGTACACAAGTTACACAAAATCGCACTACTTATGATACTTGTAAAGCAAGTGAGAACAAGTATTCAAGGTGCAAACATACAGTGCAATCTCCGAAGGTAAAAAAAAGCATGGAATAATCATTTCACAGAATGGAATGGAACATTTTCTTAAAAGTTTGAGTAACGTAGGACTCAAATATGGGAAAAGGAATTTATTTTGCACAAGTTAAGAGAGGAAATGTCATTTGTGAGATCTGTTCAACATGAATTATAAATCAAAACCGAAACAATATGACGTGTGGACGCTCTCTATCATAGATGCCATTGAGAAAGAGACGGTCGATTCCTCGCACCATCCTCCAACAACGGATGATTTGTCCATGATGACATCGATCTCAACGAGATCTTCGTCCTTCTCTACCTTTGGGTCTCAATGAAACCAGGAAGTGCTTGCACAAAACAGATGAAATAAAAATAAATGGCGAGAAAATAAATGTGACTCACTTTGCGTATGCCATAGCAGCACTAGTAGATGGTGATGAAGAACCAAAATAAATACACTGATAAAATATGTGGAAAATTAGGACTGTGTATCAGGCCAGGACTCTAACCCATATCGTAGCCTATGGCAGGTAGTGTGCAACAAGCTGTGCCATCCGAGAACGCCTCAGGAACTGACTCCGGCCTTGTCACCAGTTCCTATCCATACCTCCGAAGCTTCCGAGATATTGAGAAGAGTTAGTGGCACATTGAACCTGGAGGATATGGGAGGACAACTCAATCTTTAAGGTGGTCTATGATGCATGTTCGGATAGCGCACTTCTCGCGAAAAGCAGTTTGTAGATTTGAGTCCCGGTCTGCCACAAAGTTTTACTTTCCCAAAAAAGTTTCATTTCCTCGTAGAGAGATAGAAACATGTCATCTCAATATTCTAAAGGTTGGAGCCAGTATAATAGATAAAATACAACCTATAACTAAGAAGGGGCCCGCGCCTACTCGCCATCACCGATTTCGTCCAAATTTATGGTATATGCAGGGCTCGGCCAGAAATGAAAGTGCTAGAAGCGAGAGCTCCAGATGGCCAAGCGTTTAGAAAAGATAATATTTTTGGCTTCGGTAGAGAAAGACATGAGCTGTTTATGTTCACTTATTTTCCAGGCAGCGGCTGCCGCAGTGGAGGCAGTGCAGAAAGGTAATCCGAGGGTCGTGGGGTAGAGTCCCTAAGATGAAACCTCTTTCTTTTTTATTTTCATTTTTTGCTTTACTTACACTGCAAATAAACCAAAATAACACTCAGTATATTGAAGTTATTAACACTTTCACAAAAGGCATGAAAAAGAGAGGCAAAGGAAAATTTGGGACTGTGAATAAATTTCGCGGAAGGGATTGTAAGGCGTACACGAGAACTTTGTATGATGTAATTACCTACTCTTATTATCTTACAGTTCGTGATATGCATGTGCTGCGGGTGATATTCGTCGTAAAAACAAAGGAAGCAGTAATTTTCTTAGCATGTTACACATGTTATAAACGCTTAATTTTTTCAGTTACACGATTTTTTTTAAAGATTCCCATTGTGTTCACACAATATTTTCGAAAAATTCTTGTCACTCGGTCGAGAAAGCTAGCTAATGAGATAGCGTGCGGGGAAAATTTGCTGGCTTGCAGATGCCAAGGGCTGTTTCAGGGCCAAAACGAATTCCAAGAGCGGTACACTTTAATTACGATCCCTTCTTGGAAAGTTATTTGCACATTCCTCAATGAGGCTAGAAGTACGACCTTTTTTGGAATTTTATCTGTAAACCCAATTTTTCATTTGCCTTTCCGTACATGTTTTTTTTATGAAAATGTTAATAAATACAGTACATTTAGCATTATTCCGTTGTATTTGGAGTGTAGGTAAAGTAAAAATTGAGTATTAAAAAGCAAAAACAATTCCCGGCATTCGCACTTGACGCCATTACCATCGCATTACCGTTCTGTACTCCTCGCGCTTCGCCAGTTGCTACCTTGAATCTACGATCATGATTTGTCTGGTCCACCCCGAAAATGCTACTTTTTTTCTAAACTCTTTGCCATCCGGAGCTCCAGCTTCTGTAGCTTAGATTCCTCGCCAAGTCCTGCATCAGGTCGAAATCAGTGATGACACGTAGGGACGTTCCCCTCGTAAGATATAAGTGGGATAAAAGATTAGAATAACTTCATATATTGTCTTGCAAATGTACAAAATTGATGATATGCAATAATTTACTTATTAAGAGAGCAGTACACCACTTTACGGCTGAAGTCAACGAGAAACTGTATACATATTACGTAATTAAACAAAAGTGAGAGGTATTTAACCCAAGCAACATCGTATTTAACATCTTGATGGTGTTAATGGGATGTAGAAAACTGAAGCATATGATTTGAAAAGTATTACGGCTTTCGAAATTTGTTGTTTCTTATGAACTACAAAAAATCATGGGAGGGTATTGTAGACAACAAAAATAATCAAGAAATAGGGCAAAACTAGGTTTACAGGACTCGTGGGAAGTGTCGATTTGACACTCTTAAAGACACTAAAGCTGAATGAAAACTGACCATTAATAACCAGGGGGTTGTGGATGTCCACGAAGTAGTACATTCAACAATTTACAAACTACAAAAATCACAGCAGCTCGTAGCAGCTGAGTAGGCCGGCTGCAGACAGCGAACTGTGGAAAACGGCTACTGGTACTGCACACGAACCTAAAATTTAACTAAACATAAAAATTAAGTTTACAAGCCGTCATCATTAGGACATACCTGTGGAAACTTGAGGTATTCATTTGAAATGACGCGGCTTGTAAACCGAGAAAATTTTATAGAAACACGCCACTCCGGTGACGTATCAATAATAAGATCTAATAAATGCTAAGCTGTCTAAAACTATTTGTAGGGTGCAAAACACATTTCTCTATATACAACCAAGTTTTGTTTTCGAAACATATGTGTACATGAAATATATCTTCTTTGAAAGTACTGAGTGACATTTACAAGGAAAGAGAGTTGGCATCAATCTCACATTCCAAAATTGAACTAAGCTCTGAAATTGAGAACAATTAATTTGCTTTTATTGTTATTATTTCACGTTCTGTGCTTTAAAAGTGGTATGTTCCAGATAAATAATAATTATAAATCGAGATTAGTCTTTTAGTTATAGTTCAGAAAATTGTTACTCTTCAATCTGTTTTTATTGTACTGGAGAATTTACATCTACAGTTACTTTTTAACTACGTTGCAACCAGTAAAAAAGCTGTATACCACTTGGAAACGATATTCTCTTCATGCAAGAATTCTGCCGTCTGCTCCACTCAGCTTGTTAATGCAGCAGCACAGTATGTATGAAAACAAGCGAGGACCTAGGGAAATCAGCGAACATATGGAATATTCACGTCTAACTCCAGACCACACTCTGTTGAGGATTGAAACTGCTTTCGCCTTCCTTGTATTTACCTTGTGCTGATTGCTAAAACTCTATTAAAGTTTAATAGCAAGTGACACCAACAGACAGAGCTACAACTTAATAAGACGATCACAATTTTTCACTGTTGCTGTTTAGATACTGTTATGGATATGAAGTTAATAACATATTTAATATGAAGTTACCTTATACTATCGAAATTACAAAACTGTGAAAGACAATGTGTTTCATAGAAGCCTATACATGAAGTAATAAAACATAGTTGAAAATAAATATTTACGAAAGTCGTCGTTTTGAGTAACACACTAGTAGCCGTCATTTTCAGTAGGATATTAAATGAAAACCGAAATGGGCTTTATTACACGTACCAGTGTTCAATGTATTAGAGCGAACGTATGATATTGCCACGAGAATTTAAAATGATATTCGTTTAGACTGGAACAGGAACATCACCAATAATTGCATATTCTTTCTGGAAGTCAATTAGGGGTGAAATTCACTCGATTGTTCCAGCTATAGCTCACAACTCGAAACCTCATGTCAAAAAATGCGACTGGACGTCTTTGGAAGAATGCCATTTGCCGAGAGTTAAACGTATTTCAGATAAACATGAAACCTATTTCAGAACATTTTGCAGAATTATGTTTTAAGTAACATTATTGCATTATTAATGAATTCCCACCGATAATGTGATGTTATTGTTGCGAGAATCTCGTTTTTAAAACATAAAATGATATTAATATTCGGAGCGCTGGCAATGTTAGAGTTAATTGCAATGCTCTTGACTGATATAGTGCATGATTGTAGTTATCTTGCCGAATTCTTTAACCAATTTAACGTAAGCTTTTTCCACACTTGGGTTTTCGTTTGCTCTTGGACCCTAATTTGCACAGCATTCCAAGCTTCCAGCTCATTTTACTAAATGTAATTCTAATTTAATTAAAGTAACTGAAGTGAAGCTTCGAGCCAGTGACATTTCTATAACACATAACTGCCTTTAATCTCTTAAGAATTCATGCGTCGTAGAATTTACTGCAATAAAGTATGTAAATATCAAACTGCAAGTAATTTTGAATCTTTGAATGAATATCTACACACAGATTAATTTTTTCCTCTTCTCTGTTTGCGTGCGTAGAGTCGGGAGATTTGGAACTTTATTTTATATCCAAACGGTACATTTTCTGATATGAGTTCCTTATCAAAAGTTTATCTACTAAGTCCCCCCTACAACCTCTAGATGCCTGTAACAGAAATTGTGAAACAGTCTGTATTTTGCGGCTTCCCAAAGGCGCTATCATTCAATTATCAATCACCTCACTTCTCAAAGTTTTTACTTTAAATTGCATCTTATATTACAATGCGACAGCCTTGTGATTCATAGGCACGATTGTGATACATTAAAATTTGTGTTTGTGCTCTTATCACGAACACAGGAGAAGAACTTTGCAGTAATGATTGTATAAATTGCTAACTCGGAGAACCTGTTATCGGATGGATGTTAACGCCGACACAATGAGGTGGACTCAGACACCTTCCTCGTTTTTCTGTAACTGCCATTCGTAAAATTTACACTCGTACACTCATGGTAATTACATTTTGCAGCACTGCCAAATGTCACTTCACATTGATAATTTAACAATATTCCCGAATTCGATGAATGCTCTGGTCAGGGTAAGGCGCTAACTGTCGTTAATAGCCATTCATGGTGTTACCGACTGTGTAAAAGCACTTTTATGATCACCGACAACTGAATCGCTTCAGTTTGGTAATTAGCGAGATAGCACATTTATCGACTGCCTCTTCCCACCCACTGAAGTACTTTTGAGTATGAACTGTATTCGGTGCTTCTTATCTTTTCAAATTTCCGTGCACGTAACAGGTTATGTTCATAAGAGGTGCATGATAAATGCTAAATACAAGAAATTTATGTGCGTAACATAAAACATTTACAAGAGACTGACCTTTTCTCTCAGTTTACAAAGAAGTCAGTTATAGCAAATAGTTTCAGTTAGCCGTTGTTCGCATTGAGACTTACAGTTAAACACACTTTTGAGAATTATATGAAGAGAGAATATGCAAACGTTCTAGGCCTCGAACCCTACATTTGTTAGGAAAATCTAAAAATAATGTACGTAGCTTATTTTTATACAAAGAATTGAAACGTATTCTGATACCACAGAATTATTCTGCTCGTCTCATCACTGCCAAAAAAATGAGAGAAATTAGAAAATACGTAGTTTGTTAAGAACATATTAGATGCCATAGCATGAAACTGACTGGTTTTAAGCGCCAATAAGGAAGTTTTTGTTTCAAGTGCGATTAATGTTGAGGCGCAATGTTTTATTGGGGATAATACAAGAACAGAAATACAGCAGTAATATTTTAAGGAGTGGAACTGTAATTAACGAAACCATTTCTTACAGCTTTTACGCTTTTTGCAAGAGAATAACAGTATTAAATTCAAGTATACACCTCTGTTTCTCACACAACTGCATTCTTACAAACTTTGCTGTAGAGGTCCCTGTGCTTTTGAGAAGGAAACGGCTTTTCATTGCATTTTCCAAAGACACGTTGTTTTGCCTGTTCCCTTCTCCAACTTTTTTACTATTTTTGAAACCCAAATTATGTCCTTCCGTTGTGAATGTGTTTTATTGATACAAACACAAGCTTACATGCACTCTGCTTACCACGGAAATTGTGCATCATCTAAATGGAGGATAACTTTACGCATGGCGCCTGAAAGTCCAGCGGGAAACACTGCTTGGCGCAAAGGCCATGCGCCAACTAGTAATGAATGTTTTAGCATTTCCACTCCTCGTATCTTCTCTTTTGCAAGTTAAAGCAAGCATACTGCCACAAATTTTAGCACATATTGGCTCTTGTATCTCATAGAATGCTGTGTCTTTACTCATCCAAACTGAAAGAAGTCGCTTTATGCAAACAAAATATGAACCATTTCTGTTTTGCACATTATCAATTGTTTTAAAAAGGGGACTTTTTCTGACCTCGACACAACGGAGTAAGCATAAACGTAAAATTATTGTAATTTCTCCTTCATAATTACTGAGGTTATGCAAGAGAAAACACTGCTATACACATATTTAGAAAAAGATTGTGCTCTCGCAGTATCAGTATCCAACAGACTAATCTCGGATCTCTACTGCTTCTTGGTGCAGAATAAACCATTGAGACCAAAGAACAAGAAGGATGTTTTTTATTTTGTTTGGAAAAGCTTTCACATGTACTCCGCTTTGTGAGAGAGATTGATTACATGAGCGGACAGGGATGAGTGCACTGTCATTAGCGGAACAAAGATACAAGAATGCTTGTCGCAGTATTGAAGTAAATGTACGTTGCGACGTTTCGATGAAATATACTGCCTGAACGCGAAATAATACTACAACCGAGTCTTCTTTTGTAGTATTCCATTAAAAGCAAAGATAAAAAATCCTCGAGATTCAGATAACGCCGCAAACGATGATGAAGTGAGTGAGGCCCAATACCAACAGTCGCTGATAAACAATCAAGCAGCGTAAATGAGTAAAACGCAATATACGCATTTATATACATTTTCATAAGAATGTTGTTCAGTGCATGATGGACGTTGCTTCTTAGGGTTATTAGTCGTACTCATGCTTGTCCCATTCGTAGACGGAGGGAAGGCAAAATGACAACCTGCAAGATTCCGTATGTAGTTAAATCACTTGTATGTTGTGTTCATGTTGCTTAGACAAAATATTCGATGGAGGAAGCAGAACTGGTTCCCATTTCACCTGAAATACAGTTTTCCTGAATTTACCCAACAAACTTAGGCGAAAAATACTTAACAGTTCATTTAGTTATTTGAATTTTATAAATATCTCTAAATTTTATATAAATCAAAACTTCTTGTAACAACGTTACCAAGACTTTTCTGAACTCTTTCGACACTTTCTTTCATGACGACCTGATGCGAAAGTTCACAAAACTTTGAAGGTTACTAAAGCATGTGTTATATATAATTATGGAATGTGGTGTCGTCTGCAGGAACGGTAGTCTTATATTCAACTATTAAACGAAGGACTTGGTGCGTATATTAGATCTTACTTCTGCGTTTAATTTGAAACACCTGCTCAGCGTTGGCCTTAAGTATTTAATTGTTATCATTGAGCTATTGAGGATACATCGAACAAAAACAAGTATCAAAATAGAAAATTTAACTTAAAGAAGGTGTCTTTCGTCACGCTCATTAGTATTATCAGCATCATAACGCAATTTATCTTTAATATAACGTTGTTGGAGAGAGATGGACGGACCTAAGGTATTTACACGAAATGATGAAACCATTGTATCTGATATTTCCCGTATAGGCATAACCCATAAATACTGTTATGTGTACTTTGAATTAGTGATGCAGACATTTTCCGTGAAAAATCTAATGGCTTTTTCTGTTGATGTTTTAATACGCATCTACAAGACGTGTGTTATTCTTGAAACAGTGATCTTCTGGAAGATTTTCCTCCCTCTCTTCCTCGTTATCCCTCCTCCCCCCACCCCCTGTCTCTCTCTCTCTCTCTCTCTCTCTCTCTCTCTCTCTCTCTCTCTCTCACACACACACACACACAGACACTCAGTACTCGTACTTTACTGTAGGTACAATTGATTCTCCATCTCATTTCTTGTGGAATGAGATTCAGTGTCAGGCAGTTATCCTCCACAGCTCTTGAACGTAATAACAGTAAAATCCCCATACTTGAAAAATGCACTTTCCGACCGTTCGTATAAAAACTAAATGCGACAAACTGGCGTGCCAGCAGCGGGTGTGCGTTTTAGTTAATGAATTCATTCATCTGGCCAAAAAGGGCTGGAAATATCGACCTTGTGGTGCTATACGCATTGTGGCAAAGACATCTGCCGCGGCCTAATGTTGATGAGGGCTGAGCCAGCGCTCTTTGTTGCATGGCTGACGCAGGAGGGCGAACACAACTACGCCCACGAGCGTCTTACTAATGCATCCTTGTGGCTCACAAGAACGGAGTACTCTGCTATTTATAGTTACTTCTGAAAAAATGAAACACGCGCATTGACAATGCTCTTTTTTTCAAATGTGAGGCTGTAAGAAGGAAAACACATAGCTTTTATCAGACTAACAGAAGGCGAACCAATAGAAATATCAGGCAATAAAGTTACCAAAATATATCCTACAGTTCATATAAAGCGTGTTCCAGATAAGATGTTTTTCTCTGTGACTTACAAAATAATTACTGAAAGGAATATTTATTTAGATAGGTAGACGTACTGAACATAACTGTTTCTGCGGATTTATGAACACAATTTAGTTATATTCCTGAGAGTTATAGCAACGAACATGAGAAAAAACAGAAGCTCGACGGAAAATTTATTTGAAGAATCCTAAATAGGTGTAATTCATTCACGAACGAAATCGCTTATGAGACCTTCGATCTATCGCTTCTCCAGCATTACTGGTCTATCTGAAAATCTCGTCCAGTTAGATGTACGGAGAGAATACTCAAGATTGGAAGAAGAGCCGTGATGACTGGGTGTTGTGTGATGTCCTTAGGTTCGTTAGGTAAGTACTTCTAAGTTCTAGGGGACTGATGACCATAGATGTTAAGTCCCATAGTGCTCAGAGCCATTTGAACCATTTTTTTGAAGAAGAGCTGCGCGACTCTTGACGAGTTTGTGCAATAAGCTCCAGAGGCTTACGAACTCTGGAGATGCTACAAGAAATGGATGGTGCATCCTGGAAAGGTCACGTTCCGATACGAATCATTAAATACACCATTATTCTCCAAATCACATTTCGCGAAAAGCGAACGACGGAAAAATTAGAAATATTCAGACGCACACAGAAGGGTACTGTCAATTATCCATCCTTCCTACCAGGCGCCAAGTCGAATAGGTAGAGAGGGGAAGGAGGAATGTAATAGCCCTATTACACGATACACCTAACGTATAAGTCTTCACCAGTACGCCAACATTCGAAACCATTGGCTTGTTTACGTCGGTTACGTAGTTGAGTGCGATTGTTGATATTTTGTAAAGCTGCTATTTACTTATTTTGTAGCTTCTGAGAAGTTCAGTTTCATATTTATTAAGCAGTTATTATCATCTTGTGCAGCTATAATATAATTACGTTGAAATATACAGAATTATGGACTCAGTGTTCGTTTTATGTCACGCTGATACAAGTAAACGGTTTTCACAGCATTTTAGACATGGAGGACGCACTTTTCTATGCAGCATTTGCCGTGATGGTATCCGCCTTAGTCGATACGGGAAGGGCAGAACGACATAATGCCAGGAGTAGGAATTGGGTTGGACCATGGCTTGGAAGAAAGGGGATTTAGGAACTTCGTCAGAATTGATGTGCCTTAACTATCGTACATGACGGGATTCACGCAAGTAACACAGTAATGAGGGAAGTTATTTCAGAATAGTGTGAGCGCAGAGATACAGAACGGCTTTTACAGTCCTCACGGGTGGCGGTCGCCATAACAGCTCTGACTCTCGTCGCTATTCTCCTTCCTAGCACGCTCAAATAATACGAAAGGTGCAGTCATATCAAACACATGCGGTACTTTCAGCAAGTTACAGGAATATTTACACATATCGAAAGTAAAATTAGATCCACATTTAAGTAAAACGTATCAACTCAGAATTAAACATTTGTAGACGTACTTTATTATGATATAGCGTATCTAGAGAATCGTACAGACACTTCTCCTTGCTGTATGCCTCAACAAGCATGCTTATACTTTCTTCGTGTAGTTCATTTCTATAGTAAGAAGTTGTCCTTAGATGTACAACTTTTCTCAACGGTGATAAGAAAAAGATGATTATAATGTGTTATTACTGTAGTTATGAAAAATACTTACTGAAAAATGTGTAGAATACCTCGCGCAACAGCCAAAAGTGCCCTCAAGAGCTCGCGTGTTTCTCGTCTGTTGACCACACGTGAAAACAATAACAAGCAGAAAACCCGCTCCAAATTCTGGGATCTGCGCATGCGCGCCTACACCTCTTCTGTTGCGCACATGCGGATCCACGGCAGAATAGAATGGTTCCTATTTATCCCTGGCGGATAAACCGTCTGCAGAAATCACAGCTCTACCCATTGTGCCGGTAGGAGGCAGGTTGATTTTGGGGGAGGGGACCCATCGGATTAGGGAAGGGTGGGGAAGGAAGTCGGCCGTGCCCTTTCAAAAGAACCATCCTAGAATTTGCTTTAAACGATTCAGAGAAATCATTGAAAACCTAAATCAGGATGGCAGGACACGGATTTGAACCGTAGTCCTACCGAATGCGAGTCTAGTATACTAACCACTGTGCCACCTCGCTCGGTAGCCGTCTACACTTGACTTGAACACATTAGGTGTGTCGTGGAATACCGGCTCAATCTTCCACCCCACATGCTCAGGATTTGTATTGGAAGAAAGCCATTTTCATTTAGCTAATTAGGGGCTAAAATAAACGGTTAGTAGCAGGACACTTTGCAGCACGACTCAGTAATCTGCTATATAAACACTCATTAGAGCATTTCTGGAAAATCTCACAGTGCAGTCCCCAAAGTACGATGGGCGTATTGCAGGAATTGTGTGACGGCGGAGGTACGGGGACGATAGACAGGGCTGACGTGTTTACCCTCAGTTAGCCGGAAGCTGCGCGCCAGGGCTGCGTTCCCCCTGCACACAGCGCCGGCCTCAGTAATGCAATATCCGAGCTGAAAATTGTGTGTGTCGCCGGAGCAGCGCTTTGTGCGGCCCTGAGTTACGGCGCTCACCTGCCGCCCCCAGCCCAACACTCTGAAGTAAGGGTCACGGTCGAAAGCGTGATATGAGTGCGTGTCTTTCTAAGCTTCAGATCGCTGAATGTGTCCGTATTAGAAAATAAAGAGAGTAACTCACGCTTTACACGAAAGGGCAACAGCCTCAAAGGGTGTGGGGGCCAATCAGCAATCGGTATTGTAATTGTAAACTGTCGAAGCTGCGTTGGTAAAGTACCGGAACTTCAAGCACTGATAGAAAGCACCGAAGCTGAAATCGTTAAAGGTACGGAAAGCTGGCTGAAGCCAGAGATAAATTCTGCCGAAATTTTTACAAAGGCACAGACGGTGTGTGGAAAGGATAGATTGCATGCAACCGGTGGTGGAGTGTTTGTCGTTGTTAGTAGTAGTTTATCCTGTAGTGAAATAGAAGAGGATAGTTCCCGTGAATTATTATGGGTGGAGGTTATACTTAACAACCGAGCTAGGTTAATAATTGGCTCCTTTTACCGACCTCCCGACTCAGCAACATTAGTGGCAGAACAATTGAGAGAAAATCTGGAATATATTTCACATAAATTTCCTCAGCATGTTATAGTCTTAGGTGGAGATTTCAGTTTACCAGATATAGACTGGGACACTCAGATGTTCAGGGCGGGTGGTAGGGACAGAGAATCGAGTGACATTATACTGAGTGCACATCCGAAAATTACCTGGAGAGAACCGACTCGTGGAGATAAAATCTTGGACCTACTGATAACAAACAAAACAAAAAATGGTTCAAATGGCTCTGAGCACTATGGGACTTAACATCTGAGGTCATCAGTCCCCTAGAACGTATAACTACTTAAACCTAACTAACCTAAGCACATCACACACATTCATGCCCGAGACAGGATTCGAACCTGCGACCGTGGCAGTCACGCGGTTCCGGACTGAAGTGCCTAGAACCGCACGGTCACCGAGGCCGGCGATAACAAACAGACCCGAACTTTTCGTCTCTGTAAGCGCAGAACAGGCCGTTGCAGCATCCCTGAATGTGGACGTAAATAGGAATATTAAAAAAGGGAGGAAGGTTTATCTGTTTAGCAAGAGTAATAGGAGGCAGATTTCAGACTACATAACAGATCAAAACGAAAATTTCTGTTCCGACACTGACAATGTTGAGTGTTTATGGAACAAGTTCAAGGCAATCGTAAAATGCGTTTTAGGAAGGTACGTGCCGAGTAAAACTGTGAGGGACGGGAAAAACCCACCGTGGGTCAACAACAAAGTTAGGAAACAACTGTGAAAGCGAAGAGAGCTTCACTGCACATTTAAACGCAGCCAGAACCTCTCAGACAAACAGAAGCTAAAAGATGACAAAATTAGCGTAAGGAGGGCTATGCGTGAAGCGTTCAGTGAATTCGAAAGTAAAATTCTATATACCGACTTCACAGAAAATCCTAAGAAGTTCTGGTCTTACGTTGAATCGGTAAGTGTATCGAAACAGCATATCCAGACACTCTGGGATGATAATGGCAATGAAACAGAGGATGACACGCGTAAAGCTGAAATACTAAACACATCCGAAAATTACTTCGAGAGAACCGACTCGTGGAGATAAAATCTTGGACCTACTGATAACAAAAAAAAAGAAAGTTCAAATGGCTCTGAGGACTATGGGACTTAACTTTTGAGGTCATCAGTCCCCTAGAACTTAGAACTACTTAAACCTAACTAACCTAAGGACGTCCCACACATCCACGCCGTCCAGACTGTAGCGCCTATAACCGCTCGGTCACCCTGGCCGGCTGCTTTTCACAATATTTATAAATGACCTAGTAGATAGTGCCCGAGGTTCCATGCAGCTTTTCGCGGATGATGCTGTAGTATACAGAGAAGTTGCAGCATTAGAAAATTGCAGCGAAATGCAGGAAGATCTGCAGCGGATAGGCACTTGGTGCAGGGGGTGGCAACTGACACTTAACATAGACCAATATAATGTATTGCGAATACATAGAAAGAAGGATCCTTTATTGTATGAATATATGATAGCGTAACAAAGACTGGTGGCAGTTACTTTTGTGAAATATCTGGGAGTATGCGTACGGAACGATTTGAAGTGGAATGATCAAATTAATTGTTGGTACGGCGGGTGCCAGGTTGAGATTCATTGGGAGAGTCCTTAGAAAATGTAGTCCATCAATAAAGGAAGTGGCTTACAAAACACTCGTTCGACCTATACTTGAGTACTGTTCATCAGTGTGGGATCCGTACCAGGTCGGGTTGTTAGAGGAAATAGAAAAGATCCAAAGAAGAGCGGCGTGTTTCGTCACAGGGTTATTCGGTAAGCGTGATAGCGTTGCGGAGATGTTTAGCAAACTCAAGTGGCAGACTCTGCAAGAGAGGCGCTCTGCATCGCGGTGTAGCTTGCTGTCCAGGTTTCGAGAGGGTGCGTTTCTGGATGAGGTATCGAATATATTGCTTCCCCCTGCTTATACCTCCCGAGGAGATCACGAATGTAAAATTAGAGAGATTCTAACGCTCTCGGAAGCTTTCCGGCAGTCGTTCTTCCCGCGAACCATACGCGACTGGAACAGGAAAGGGAGAAAATGGCAGTGGCACGTAAAGTGCCCTCCGCCACACACCGTTTGGTGGCTTGCGGAGATGTAGATGTAAAAAATGTAACCACGCTTTGCACCAAGTAAATCTGCCATCTTAGCTTTCAAACCAAATGTCGACATTAATCATTTTCATATCTCCCTTGGAACCAATTTTTATGTTATAAGATTCGTTCTCCCACGCCAAATATGATTTTCGTAGTATTTCAACTAGTTAGAAAGTGCTGCTAAAATTACAAACCCTTAAAATATACCGTAAATATCCATTTCGCGGTTTGAACAGCAATAGTGTGGCGTAATATTTTTTCTTACAATTTTCACGCGGGTCAGACGGAAATAAAACAAGACAATACGCCTATTAGCGTCATTAAAGACAAGGTTGCAAATTACTTACATCGATGAGCCAAAACGTTATGACCACAGCCCACCATGAGACTGAATGCCGCTTGGTGGCGTTTCGGGCACCTGATGTGGCAAGAAAAGTATACGAGGGGCGTTCGATAAGTAATCCAACACTTCTTTTTCTCGGCCAGTTTCGGTTGAAAAATGCGGACCTTGTCGCAGGATATCGTGGAAAATTCCTGCTTCGGTCCACATAGTTTCATAAAATCTCGATAGCTCGCGGCGCTATACGTAGCCTTCCATTCCAAACGGCGTTTGTAATGGAGGTGCGTTCGAAGCATTGACTTTCTTTTGTCGGAAAACCAGAGCCTCGCAGCTGTTCATAGGCGTTTGCAGAATGCCTACGGAGTCCTGATAGTGAACAAAACCGCAGTGAGTCGTTGGGCGAGGCGTCTGTATTCGTCTCAAGAAGGTCGCTCAGACCTCTCCGATCTCCCGTGTGCTGGCCGGCCGCACACAGCTTTGACTCCTGCATCTTGGAACGTACGGACACTCTCATTCGAGGTAATCGAAGCATCATAATCAAACATGTCGCTGTACAATTGCACGTCGCTGTTGGTAGTGTTGACTCAATCGACAACCAGTTGGAGTACTCAAAAGTGTGTGATTCTTGGGTTCCTCGCCGCATAGCGGAAGACCATAATGGGCAATGAAGGACCATCTGCACGGAATTGCTCACGCGTTACGAGATTGATCGTGACAATTTTTTCTCGAACATTGACACAGGCGACGTAACATGGTTTGATCAGTTCGAACAGGGAACAAAACGGCAATGCGTGGAGTGGCGTCACACCACCTCTCGTTCGAAGAAAAAGTTCAAAGCTGCACCCTCAGTCCGTAAACTCGTGGAGACAGCCTACTGGCCCAATGAAAGCTGCTCTCCGCGGGAAGAGGTACGTCGATGATTTACAGGTTACTGATGCAGGAAGACGTTGGCAACGACGTCGACTAGTTGATTGGTACCATGCAGGCATACAGGCCCTCCCTGTAAGTTGGAATAAGGCCATCAGATTGAACAGAAATTGCACTACTGGCCATTAAAATTGCTACACCACCAAGATGACGTGCTGCAGACGCGAACTTTAACCGACAGAAAGAAGATGCTGTGATATGCAAATGATTAGCTTTTCAGAGCATTCGCACAAGGTTGGCGCCGGTGGCGACACCTACAACGTGCTGACATCAGGAAAGTTTCGAACCGATTTCTCATACACAAACAGCAGTTGACCGGCGTTGCCTGGTGAAACGTTGTGATGCCTCGTGTAAGGAAGAGAAATGCGTACCATCACGTTTCCGACTTCGATAAAGGACGGATTGTAGCCCATCGCGGTTGCGGTTTATTGTATCGCGACATTGCTGCTCGCGTTGGTCGAGATCCAATGACTGTTAGCAGAACATGCAATCGGAGGGTTCAGGAGGGTACTACGGAACGCCGTGATGGATCCCAATGGTCTCGTATCACTAGCAGTCGAGAAGACAAACATCTTATCCGCATGGCTGTAACGGATCGTGCAGCCACGTCTCGATCCCTGAGTCAACAGATGGACACGTTTGCAAGACAACAACCATCTGCACGAACAGTTCGACGACGTTTGCAGCAGCATGGACTATCAGCTAGGAGACAATGGCTGCGGTTACCCTTGACGCTACATCACAGACAGGAGTGCCTGCGATGGTGTAATGAACGACGAACCTGGGTGCACGAATGGTAAAACGTCATTTTTTCCGGTGAATCCAGGTTCTGTTTACAGCATCATGATGGTCCCATTCGTATTTGGCGACATCGCGGCGAACGCACATTGGAAGCGTGTATTCGTCATCGCCATACTGGCGTATCACCCCTCGTGATGGTATGGGGTGCCATTGGTTACACGTCTCGGTCACTTCTCATTCGCACTGACTGCATTTTGAACAGTGGACGTTACATTTCAGATGTGTTACGACCCGTGGCTCTAACCTTCATTCGATCCCTGCGAAACCCTACATTTCAGAAGGATAATGCACGACCGCGTGTTGCAGGTCCTGTACGGGCCTTTCTGGATACAGAAAATATTCGACTGCTGCCCTGGCCAGCACATTCTCCAGATCTCTCACCAATTGAAAACGTCTGGTCAACGGTGGCCGAGCGACTGGCTCGTCACAATACACCAGTCACTACTCTTGATGAACTGTGGTATCATAATGAAGGTGCATGGGCAGCTGTGCCTGTACACGCCATCCAAGCTCTGTTTGACTCAATGCCCAGGCGTATCAAGGCCGTTATTACGGCCAGAGGTGGTTGTTCTGGGTACTGATTTCTCAGGATCTATGCACCCAAATTGCGTGAAAATGTAATCACGTGTCAGTTCGAGTATAATATACTTGTCCAATGAATACCTGTTTATCATCTTCATTTCTTCTTGGTGTAGCAATTTTAAGGGCCAGCAGTGTATGTTGAAAAATATGGTTTTACATCCAAAAGAGTGGAGTATAATATGGTATATTGGAATTCTGTATAAAACCAACCTGCTTTCAGAGAGAAAAATTTTCCATTACCTATTGTTCCCCCTTTAAACGGACCAGACACCAATGGGGAGTCATTCCAACGATGAAACTGGCGCGAATGTGGAATTCCAATGATATAAGCTTTTTTGACAAAATGGTACGTTGTTTTGGCTCGACGACTGGGAGCAAGCGCCTCAGAAACGGTTAAGTTGGTCGGCTGTTCCTGTATTACTGTCGTTATCATCCACAGAAAGTAGTTGGTGAAACCATGAGGAAGTGACTTGGCGTTGAACGACCATATATCATCACAGAAGGTGGAAGTCGGAAGCTTGCCCGCTCTTTACAACACAACAGGCAGTTCTGTGAGCGTTTAGCGCACGCTGTTGAATATGAGGCACCGTTGCAGACGACCGCTACGTGTTCGCGAGCTGATCAACGACATCGTCAATTACGATTGCAGTGGGTACGGAGTTCTCTAGAATGGACCATCGATCAACAGATATGTTTCGTCCGGTAGGATAAATCACATTTCTTGTTATACCAGGTCGATGGACGTGTCTGGAGACAGGTATTATAAGGGCGAACGGCTGCTCGAAACATGGGCATCACCACAGACGCAAGCCATTGGTATCAGTGCTGTACCACTAGAGTTATTCTCTTGGGCTTCGATGGACTTTGTGGCAGTAATCGAAGTCGCCGTGACAGCTGTGGACTACGTGAACGCTGTTGCTCACCACCCACACTCCGCTATGTTCGATCTCTTACCCCACAACGATGGCATCTTCTAGCAGGATAACTTCCTGTGTCAGAAGCCCAGAATCGTGCTGCAACGCTTTGAGGAACATAGTAGTGAACTCACGTTGATGTCTTGCCCACCAAGTTCACCTGATCTGAACCGAATCGAATGCATCTCGGGCGTATCAGGTGCTAGCTCAGCGCCCGAAAATTGCATTACCTCAACATCGGCATCTGGTGCTACGTATTTCTAGAAACCTTCCAACGACTCGTGGAATCCATGCCACCTAGAAGTGCTGCTGTGTTGCGTTCGAAAGCTAGACCAACACGCATTTAACTAGGGGCTCATAATGTTTTGTCTCATCAGTATATTTCAAGAGTTTCATGCATAATTACAAACTAACAACTTCTCATATTGCGTCCTAACAGAATGAGAATACACTGTGTTCATATCCTATTAGATAAACGCTAATATTCTTAGGTTCTGTCCTGTAGGTGTTATTAATGTATTTGGTGAATATCGCAGTGATAATCGCAGAAAATGAAAAGAATTCAAATATGAATTTGAAAATATATGGTAAATGTGAGTGGGACGCTAATTAATAACGTACTTCTGTGCATTGTAAAACCACAACTGAAGTTTCTAGTTAGTCAAGGTGTGTATATGGAAGGAAAATTTATGTGCCCTACAACATAACTGGTAGAGGAAATTCGGAGGCCGTTTTCTTCCAGAGGACTCGTTATTTCCAGAAGGTTCTCTTTCTTTTCGCAATAATACGATAGTGTGACTACAGCCAAGTTGTTTCGTATGGTGATCTATTCTGTGAATCTGTACCTCACACGATGGAAACAACGTCCGATGCATCTTACGAGAATTTGTATTCAGTCTTAGCTCTCGACTAAAGACTACTAGCAGAAACGTGCTAAGGGTAGGAATAAAAGCAATAATTTTTTATTCAGATTTTAATAAGGTACCTATTCTTGGTATACTGAGGAGATAAAATGGCATTATGCAGATTCGTGTGAGCTAGGTACAGCATGTAATTCACTCGGAATTAGTATTAGTGGGTGTTACAGCTGAAGGGAATACTTACATCAGATAGCAATATGATTCATTTATTGCATTCTTTATTTATTTCAGAATATGTTTGTTTTATATCTTTCATGTACGTGCATACACTCTTTGTCATCCGTGTTATCTGTCCCTACACACCGTAACATGTGCCACTGTGTAAAAAAAACTCTCCATCTCTGCTTGACAAATATATGCCATCAGGTTTTTTGCGCGGCGACAAACTGTCATCTTGCCGGAGATGGATGATATTTGAGAGGTAAAGGTTGTGTGGGTCTTTATTCAGCGGAAGGGACGAGTCTCGAATAACTCCTTAAGAACCCAGGAAAAATATCTGCAGTGATATTTTAGGAAATGTTTCAGTAGTTGTTGCAAGCTACACATGAGAGGTAAGCAGCCTTTAATGCTCTTTTATGTTGATATCTGATGTCATAAAACGAACTTTTCATAATTTTTCACGTTGTGCTAGTTCCTTCGCCTCTGACATTTCAGTCATCCCAAAGCCTATTGCGCAGAGAATTATTGAAGCGTTCTATAATAATAGAACAAGAACACATTTACCTACAGATTTCAAGCAGAGAAACTTCTAACATAAATAACAGATCGTACATATTCTCTCCTGATGTTGTTCCCTTTTTACGTAACATTTTAGCCTATTTCGTTTGTAAACTTAGTAAACTGAATTTCATATGATTAAAATAAAAAACTAATTGAATACACGTGGTGTTAGTTATGCCATAACAATTACTCAATGATAGATACGAAATATAAAATTTTGATAAATATTAAATTTAATATCTTCAGTAACTATTATTTAACTGAAATGTTAACAGTTCGATATGTTATACAATAGATCTCGCAAATTATTCCATCTGTGGAGTGACATCTATCGCATTAAATAATTAATCACATTTACGAATTTACACTAATATGCCACCGCTGTAAATATTTCGCCTAACTATGTACAACTCTGCTTCCTCTCGTTACAAATATCTGAGGACCGTGGGCCAATTTCGATTGTCCTAATTACACACCATTATTGCTTCATCCCGTCACTATGATAATTTTTCCTCTTGTCAGATATCTTCGCTACTGTTTTATCATAATACGACCTTGCATTCCTTTTATTTTAACCTTATGTTTCCCATACCTCTCTTTTTATTGCTTCTCATTATCCTTAGATGTTTATTTGGAAGTATTTCGTAAACACTGGATGATGTTGAGTTCTTCTCTAAAAATTAAAAGAAACACTGTTCATTACTACTTCTCTTAACTCCTCGTTGTTCTCAAACACTTCACCATAAATTATTGATTTCCAATATTCGATAGCTTTTGATGCCCAAATATCTTGCTTGTGTGTCTTACGTCTAGGTCCTCTACTTTTCTTAATTTTTAATTGAATAATAACCGTTTTATTGCACATAGGCAGTCGAGCCTCACGTCTCTTATATAACGTTACTTTTCACAACTTCAATAACTCTCAGTCATACTATTTTAAAATAACTGTTATTTCACTAACATTGTTGTCTTACTACAGAACACTAACTGCATTTGTTTCATTTCGTAGTCATTATGTCCTACCGAGAAAAATATTCCTTCCTCGAAATAAAGTAATATGCATTTTCAAAACAGAACTTCACTAGGTCTGTTTGTTTTTTGTTTTTCTTTTTTTTTTTGTTTCTCAAAGAATAGTCTACACAGTTTACTTCAGCAGATGTGTTTGGTTTTTTGTTTTATTTTTTCTTCCTCAAAGTACTGTCTACACACTTCAAAGGGCAATTCTATAAACGCCGTTATTATATTACTGCAAATTTACAAGAAGATAAGACGTGAAGAAGATTTTAAAAACTAATTTCAGATGAAAAACTTGTGACTCTGATCAAGCATAAAAGTAGGAGTATTTCATTGAATTAATACAACTGGCAATTCGTGCGTAAATGTATGGCTGGTACTCAGATTTCATTGCTGATTATAGGCTGAAGATAACGATACATTCCATTATAAAACAATCGGTGGACCTTCGAATAGTAGTGAGGCAAGACTGAATTTAAAACTGAGCTGTTGTGTACTAGATTTTCTAACAAATTACAAAACAACATCCGCGGAAAAGATAAATTCGTGAGAAATGTACCAATGACAATAATTTACTAAACGCTTTGGAACTAAAAGTACTCATGAAATCAGTGTGAAAGACTAGTCTAAAATTAAACGCTAAATGATGGCCACTTAACTTTATAGACACATCATAGCGAAGTAATGTGCTATCATTAGGCAATGCTTATTTTCTTTGTGATTTCTTAAAAGTTATAAAAATAAGAAGCCCTGTAAACACGTGATCAAAAACACAACGTCTCTGCACTTGTAGCATACTCGATGTCGTCTGTTGTGATATCGCTGTTGCCTCTCTTATCGACTCCGTGCACTTCCTGCTCTTCAGTTGTCAATTATAGATAACAGACTGCTAGGATGGAGCTACCTGCAGCGACTATTAAAGCATGATATGGGTACATTTTCACCTCACTACGTAGTCAGTACATCACACCTGGGACAATCACAATTATTTCGTATAAGATATTAGTAAACAAATTGAAAATTATTGAGTTATCATAATTCCAAACTAGAGTACCTCCAGATATTATGTTCTATTCATCGTCGACAATCCCTGTATCGGGTGTCGCTAAGTTATAGCTTTTGTGTTATCGCCTGATATAAATTACAACATCTACGCTCCTCTGAAGTTAATTTTCACGCACAGTTTCAGTTGGAGCTACCATAGCGCCTTGAGTTCAGTTGTCATTTACAAAACTATTTTTCCTCGTGCATCTTTTTAAAGTGAGTAATCAAAGTATCCGTAATTCGCTGTTTTGATAGTTGGCTCTTTTAAAATAGATCTAGTGATTCTCTTTGGTATCCTCTGTATTCATGGAAATTACCTCTACCTTTGATTTCAAGACGCTTGTGGCATACAAATGGATGTACCGGTAGGAAAAGCACTGCTTTATCTGGCTGCATATTCGATATAGAGATATTTGGCACAAATATACATTGTACTTATAGCTATTGCTGTTGCCTCTCTCATTAATTTCGTACACTTCGTGTTCTTAAATTACCAATGAGAGGTCGAGAGAACAGAGATACCTCTAACGAGGGAAACATATGCCCAAAGGTTAATCGAGTCTGCTCATGTTTGGCACCGCTGGAGTACGTATTTACATGAAACGAGCGCTGTTATAGTATGATGGGCTTTTCAAGACTTTCCAAGAAATCGATGTTCAAAGTTTTACGAGGCTTTTGAGTATCATACATTAACGGCAATCGCCGAGCAGGGACTTTACTGTCTAAGGCAATAGACTAAGAATCTGCCCGTGCTGCATTCGATTCTCATCATTTCGTTGATAAACTCCCGCCAAACACTTCTATCACCATATCGAATCATATTTCTTCGAAAAGTAATGGTGGGAATAACAATAATTATTGTGGTACATTCGAGTCGATGGTTTAATTAAGATTATTATTTAGCGCATGGCTAATAGACATATCATAAAATTAAATTACGTATACATATGTACATATTGACACACAAGAAACTTAAGTTTGTCTTCGCAACTGCAATCCAGTGCACTGCAGCTGGAGCTGCTTGCAGGAAGTCGTCTTCAGCATCGTGAAAGGCTCGAATCCTGCATTCACTGACAATGTGGTGAACGGTCTGGAATGGAGCCCCGCAGTCACAGGCTGGATTAGACAGCTTCCTCCACTTAAAGAGAGCATCCCTGCATCAGCCATGGCCGGTACGGATTCTGTTGAGAGTAGTCCAGGTCTTGTGTGGTAGGTCGAATCCACTTGGAGGTTTAGCACCTGAGAAGATGTTATGCAGGTGCACATCTGTCACTGCTTTAGACTGACCTTTGCATTCTTCAAGAGGTCTGAAATCCTCAGCGACCATTTCAGCAGCATCGCACAGATTTGGATGGCGTGATTTCAGTCTCCTACGATTTAAAAGTGGCAGGTCACTATGCACGGGTAGGGTAGAATTCCTGGAGATCTTGTGGAATTTTCTCATAAGAGCAGTACATCTGCGTAGATCAAGAGGCATTATACCGGTTAACACTGGAAGTCAATAAACTGAAGTAGATCTGATTGCGCCAGATATCATGCGCATTGTCGTATTCAGCTGGGTGTCAACAAGCCTTGTATGATGACTGTTCATCCAAACAGGTGCACAATACTCAGCACTTGACTACACCAAGCCCAGAGCTGAAGATCGCAGGATGGTTGCTGAAGATCCCCAGGTAGTTCCGCATAGCTTTTGGAGGATGTTGTTTCGAGTCCTCAACTTTTGAGCTAAGTTAGGAAGGTGTTGTTTGAAGAGTAGTGTACGGTCCAGGTTGACACCAAGATATTTTGGGTTCCAATTATGACGAAGAATTCTGCCTCTGAAACTAACTTCCAGCAGAAACAGTTCTTTTCAGAGTCCATTAACAAGAAACATTGGACTAACTACAATTAAGAAAGTGTGATAAAATGAACACTTATTTATCAATAAATTCATGCGCGTAATAAACAGTTAACGCGTTTGTGGCAGTTCACTTACGATTCTTCCTCTCAGTGGTAGGTAGACAGCATTTGCGCTGGTATCTATAAGGGGCGACCAATAGTTTCCATGCCTACAAGCGCGTTGGAGTCGCGCTGTTGTGCATATATGCTACAGCAACGCCACAATCGAAAACATTTTGAACACCCCTTGTGTCATAAAAGCAGGAAAACATAGTGCAGACTGACACTAAACCACTTTTTGACACGCACTTCTCATTTTTAATAATGATAGTCGAAAACATGCGTCATTGATATCTAAAAAGAATGACGGTTCACAAATAGTTTTTTTTTTTTTTTTTTTTTTTTTTTTACGAACCCTGTGTTTTCAGTATACATACGAACACAGGAGCTGTCAACTGATGTAGTACCAGATAATGAAAAGTAACATAAGCTCCAAGATTTGATATTTCTCTCAGGCCCTGCAACAATGTAGGAGCATTCTCCAGTCGCTTCACAAAATTTTTGATTTACCGACAAAAGTATACATTGCAAGATTGACACAACGGTCTTCATTTTGGGTTGTATAGTTCTGAATGTATACGTTGTTCGTCTGTTTTCATCTTGAAAGATTTCATGACACAAAACAAGATTTCCCTGTTGTAGCAATATAGGTGTTTGGTAGAGGACTAAAAAAATTACATGACTTGAACTCAGGAAGGCTAGACTTACACTTTGCAAACATTAATGTGCTAAAGCAGCAACTCAAGGGCTAGCTCGCAAAAATTTCAACCTCGATTCCTCGAGAACGCTTAAGAGCCGCGTCGTGCTTGAGTTGTATTTGTTATATCTAAGAATGTTCTGCAATAATGCGGAAGCCCAGCAAGCTCAGGCACCCGTTAGACGTACACTACCCTTACTTAGTCAGTTTGTTAGTTCATGTTCCATAAATCATTTGAACGATTCTTTTATCGAAGTGATGAGGAACGCACAGTTTTCGGGATATGTATGCATGATTAGTATTAACGTTAATGATCACATTACGTTTTTAGTCCTACTCGTGCAACTACACATAAAAACAAGCTTTTTTTTCTAATAGTTTTTAAGTATAAATTCGTTAATAGAGTAGGACTTGTCTGGGAGAAATGATTGTAAGTTAAATTTAAAACTTGGTTTGCTACCTATCAGATATTTTGTGGTATTGGGCAAATGATCTAAAATTTTTGTTGCTGCATGTCGAACTCCTTTCTGAACTACTGACAACTCTAGTAATGGCAATTAAAGGTTATTTTTCCCTCTACTGTTGTAGGCATGGACATCATTGTTCTTATCAAACTGTGATGGATTATTTCTGAACAATGTTTTTAGTGAATGTGTGTATTGTGTCGGAGCAGTGCACGAGGTACCTACATGACGTGAGTGGGTGAAAACCACACGTTATTCTTATTGTTCGCTTTTGTACTTTCTATGTGATGAGCTACTCCATAAAATTATGACATTATTGAGTGGAAATAAGCAAAATATGTCAAGACCTCTAAGATTAGCAACTACAGGAAGAACAAAAGTAACTGATCTTAACTGTTAAAGACGTTGTATAATATGCTTCTTCCTGTTCAAGTTTTCATCAATATGTACAGCCAGTAATTTGCAGCATTCTATTATTTACTGACTCCTGCTCATTTTCTACATCAGTTGCTGATATGACTCTGTTTGCTGTACAGAACTGAATACAGTGTGGTTTTTTCTCAGAATTTAGGAAGCGTCAATATTCTGAGAGACACTTTATAATTTTTTGGAAAATATCATTTACCATCTCTTCTGTTGATTTCTCTCTAATGAGATTTCTTATAACACTAGTACCGTCTGCAAAATGTACCAAGTCTACTTGTTGAATGGTAAGTGTAAGGTCATTCACGTATATACAAAACAACAGTGGACCTAAACTTTGTGCCTGAGGGACGCCCTTCGTGATTTCTCCCCTGTCACTAACGATACCCTTCCAAGATTGTTTGAATTATTCAGCACAACCTTTTTGCATTATGTTTTACGTATGTTTCAAACATACTGTGTGTAAAGCCATCAACTACATAAAAGATGAATTTTTCTGAGCGAGTAACATGATCTACGCAACTAAGCGCCTTGTAAATATCACAAAAAATACTAACTGGCGACATTTTATTGTTTAACGGTAGTACTACTGGATGAGTGAATGTATTAATAGTATTCTCAGTCGAACAACCCTTCTGGAATCGAAACTATGATACATTAAGTAAACTGTTTCCATTTAAGTGTGAGACTACTCTTGAGAATTTTACATTTTCGAGTGTTTTTGGAAAAGTTGTCAGTAAAGAAACTGGAAGATAACTGTTTAAGTCTGTCTTATCACCTTTCTTATGAAGAAGTTTAACAATTGCATATTTTAATCTGTCTGGAAAAATTCTCTATGTCAGTGATGTATTGTGCGTATATGACCAAGGACATTACTTATTAACTTATAAGTTAGTAGCTCATGATTGCTGCTGCGCTACTACTTATGTTACCCATTTCTTCATCTGAAGAATTAGTGTTTTTATACCATTAACACAAACTTGCTTTGATCATGGGACTGATTTTCGTCCTACTGTGATACAACTGTTCCAGACTTCTCGTCTGTCCCTTATTATGAATTCACTGTAGATGTAACTGAAGACATAGAAATGAATCATCTCTTATCCAGAAACTCACATAGTTCCTTGTACAACTTAACATTCTTGCTCACAGTGGTCTGAGGGATATTATACTTTTCACAACGGGACATAATTTGCATTTAAATAAGTCATTCTGGAACACATACTAACATAACGCTCTGTGCCAAGGAGTCGGAATATGAAACACAAGTATCAGTAGTACTGTTATAATCGAAAAGATTGTGTGTGTTCTGACAAGCCATGGTCAATAGGGGCAGTCCGTTTATGTCGAGCACAAAGAGCTCTTCAGTTCCCTTATTTTACTTTTTACATCAGTAAGAAAAATAAAAGACAATGTTCTTCACATTCAGATTAAAAATCTTGGGTTCCATTAGGTTAAGCTGAGTTCTTAACGCAGGATGTTCCACTAAAATGATCACTGTATAGATTGAGACTGTACGTTCACTATAATCAGTTTAATTCTAAGTTTCTCATACATCTTGACGCACTCCGAAAGCTAACTCTACGCGCGCTAGCATGAATGATATACAGAAGAACCACACTCGGATCGAATCATCGCACCCGATAAATAACTGTTCGTTTTTAGGCTGTTTATCACCGATGCCTACGCCTACGATGAGTTAGTTCCTCATATTCGCCAGAAGAACACAAACTAGTGGGTGTACCTAAACGTTAGGACCGTGTGGCCTGGAGACTGACTGTACCAGCCACGGAAACGCGTCTTGGTGGCAGAAGAACTCGGGTCGCAGTGAGGCAGAGCTCTCGCTATGGAGGTTATTTATAACCTTGGAAACGGCGGCCTGTGGGGAGGGCACTCATTTGCGCTGTTTTGGTCAGGTTTAGGTTGTTTCCCTGCCACATCTCTGGTGTATTCACACCCCAAGGATCGTTCAGTTTTAGCACGAGGGCTCCCTTGGCGAAAAGTACTAACTTCTGAACTAAGTGTAATTACTACTAGCAAAACTACGGACAATGACACTACACTGAAGCGCCATTACCGACTATTTGGTATCTTCTGTTCGCCCCCACAACACACAAAAGCTGCGCAGGATTAGCCGAGCGGTCTCAGGCGCTGCAGTCATGGACTGTGCGGCTGGTCCCGGCGGAGGTTCAAGTCCTCCCTCGGGCATGGATGTGTGTGTTTGTCCTTAGGATAATTTAGGTTAAGTAGTGTGTAAGCTTAGGGACTGATGACCTTAGCAGTGAAGTCCCATAAGATTTCACACACATTTGAACATTTGAACACACAAAAAATCACGAATCAGATTTCACTCAAAATTAATTAATATCATCACTAGTCTCAAAGGCTCATTAATGTCTAGTTTATCTAATTCTGATGTGGCGATCATAGTTCTTCGCCTCTGGAGAATGTGAGTTCAAACCCTCCTGGCAACCACACCAACCGGCGCCGAGGTGAACATTTACTTTCAACGCGCGAGTTAAAATCCGTCCCAGGTTTCTGTCTTCACTCGTGTAGAAAATAATGTCTCGTGAAATCGAATGAATCTTTTTGAAAAGGCGCATATGAGCTGCTAAGAAAGGTTGTGGAGGAACAAAGATGTTGTTGTTGTGGTGGTCTTCAGTCCTGAGACTGGTTTGATGCAGCTCTCCATGCTACTCTATCCTGTGCGAGCTTCTTCATCTCCCAGTAATTACTGCAACCTACATCCTTCTGAATCTGCTTAATGTATTCATCTCTTGGTCTCCCTCTATGATTTTTACCCTCCACGCTGCCCTCCAATGCTAAATTTATGATCCCCTGATGCCTCAGAACATATCCTACCAACCGGTCCCTTCTTCTTGTCAAGTTGTGCCACAAACTCCTCTTCTCCCCAATTCTATTCAGTACCTCCTCATTAGTTATGTGATCTACCCATTTGATCTTCAGCATTCCTTTGTAGCACCACATTTCGAAAGCTTCTATTCTCTTCTTGTCCAAACTACTTATCGTCCACGTTTCACTTCCATAAATGGCTACACTCCGTACAAGTACTTTCAGAAACGATTTCCTGACACTTAATTCTATACTCGATGTTAACAAATTTCTCTTCTTCAGAAACGCTTTCCTTGTCATTGCCAGTCTACAATTTATATCCTCTCTACTTCGACCATCATCAGTTATTTTGCTCCCAAAATAGCAAAACTCCTTTACTACTTTAAGCGTCTCATTTCCTAATCTAATTCCCTCAGCATCACCCGACTTAATTCGGCTACATTCCATTATCCTCGTTTTGCTTTTGTTGATGTTCATCTTATACCCTCCTTTCAAGACACTGTCCATTCCGTTCAACTGCTCTCCCAAGTCCTTGTCCTTTGCTGTCTCTACAAAGGTCATACAGCGACAGAAAGAAATGCTGACTTCAGACTTACCGATTCCGAGCCAGCCAGGTAAAGTACAGAGAGTGTGTGTGGGTGTTGCAGGATCCCAGATGTCGTTGGTGCGCGTGGTGGTGATAGCGCTGGTGGTGCTGGCGGCGACGGCCCCGCTGAGCGAGCCGCTGCCCGCGGGCGCCGATGCAGGCCAGCAGCGACCCGAGCGCCCGCCCATGTTCACCTCGCCCGAGGAGCTGCGCAACTACCTCACCCAGCTGAGCGACTTCTACGCGTCTCTCGGCAGGCCCAGGTGCGTGCCACAGACGTACTCAGTTTCACAGGAGCCTAAGACTGGAACTAATGGGTGGAAATAAACGTTTAGTTCTTTACTAGTTAAACAACTTATACTTTATAGCACCAGTCGTTCCAAGCGACAGCTTCCAGTCTCAGTTCACCAGTTGCGACATAATACACTACTGGCCATTAAAATTGCTACACCGCGAAGAAATGCAGATGATAAACGGGTATTCATTGGACAAATATATTATACTAGAACTGACATGTGATTACATTTTCACGCAATTGATCCTGAGAAATCAGTACCCAGAACAACCACCTTTGGCCGTAATAACGGCCTTGATACGGCTGGACATTGAGTCAAGCAGAGCTTGGATGGCGTGTACAGGTACAGCTGCCCATGCAGCTTCAACACGATACCACAGTTCATCAACAGTAGTCACTGGCGTAGTGTGACGAACCAGTTCCTCGGCCACTATTGACCAGACGTTTTCAATTGGTGAGAGATCTGGAGAATGTGCTGGCCAGGGCAGCAGTCGAACATTTTCTGTATCCAGAAATGCCCGTACAGGACCTGCAACATGCGGTCGTACATAATCCTGCTGAAATGTAGGATTTCGCAGGGATCGAATGAAGGGTAGAGCCACGGGTCGTAACACATATGAAATGTAACGTCCACTGTTCAAAGTGCCGTCAATCCGAACAAGATGTGACCGAGACGTGTAACCAATGGGTGATACGCCAGTATGGCGATGCCGAATACACGCTTCCAATGTACGTTCACCGCGATGACGCCAAACACGGATGCGACCATCATGATGCTGTAAACAGAACCTTGATTTATCCGAAAAAATGACGTTTTGCCATTCGTGCACCCAGGTTCGTCGTTGAGTACACCATTGCAGGCGCTCCTGTCTGTGATGCAGCGTCGAGGGTAACCACAGCCATGGTCTCCGAGCTGATAGTCCGTGCTGCTGCAAACGTCGTCGAACTGTTCGTGCAGATGGTTGTTGTCTTGCAAACGTCCACATCTGTTGACCCAGGGATCGACACGTGGCTGCACGATCCGTTACAGCCATGCGGATAAGATCTCTGTCATCTCGACTGCTAGTGATACGAGGCCGTTTGGATCCAGCACGGCGTTCCGTATTACCCTTCTGAACCCACCGATTCCATATTCTGCTAACAGTCATTGGATCCCGACCAACGCGAGCAGCAATGTCGCGATACGATAAACCGCAATCGCGATAGGTTACAATCGGACCTTTATCAAAGTCGGAAACGTGATGGTACGCATTTCTCCTCCTTACACGAGGCATTACAACAACGTTTCACCGGGCAACGCCGACCAACAGCTGTTTGTGTATGAGAAATCGGTGGGAAACTTTCGTCATGTCAGCACGTTGTAGGTGTCGCCAACGGCACCAACCTTGTGCGAATGCTCTGAAAAGCTAACCATTTGCATATCACAGTATCTTCTTCCTGTCGGTTAAATTTCGCGTCTGTAGCACTTGATCTTCGTGGTGCAGCAATTTTAATGGCTAGTAGTGTCTGTGAATAGTAATGAGCCTTCAGTTAATAGTCATTCGCCACACTGCTCGGTCTTGTTGAATACTGTAGAGTTACAATCGCCTCTCCATCAATCCCCCTGCGCCTCATCCACTAGCCAATGGCGTCCCTTGGATGTGGTGGTCAACACACCACTTTCCCAGCCGTTTTCGGGTTAATAGACCAGGAGCTGCTTCTAATCACAAGAGGACCCCGCCTTCTCGCCATAATTAATTTCGTCCATGGCATATCCGCGGCTTGGCCAGAAATGGAAGTTACAGAGATGGGAACTTCAGGCTGCCAAGCGTTTAGAAATTATAACATATTTGACGCGGAGCGGGGTGATCCATTTGCATTCACGTGTTCTCAAGGCTGGTGTCGGCCCAGCGGTTCGCAGCTCGTGGTCTCGTATCTAGCATTGCTGCCTCTGGATGACGGGGTCCTACGTTCGATTCCCGACCGGGTTTGGGATTTTCTCTGCCCGGGAATTGTGTGTTTGTGTTTCCTCATCATTGCCGGCACGGTAACTCAGCGTGTTCGGTCAGAGGGTTAGCTGCCCTCTGTAATAAAAAAAACTGAGTTAATGGATAAACGACGAACTGAAACGGGTGTCTTGCGACGTGCGCCTCTAGCAGATACAACGAACAAAAACGAACAAAATGAGAATAAAAAACAGCGGAAAGGTCGTGGGTTCGAGTCCATCGGCGACAACTTTTTTTTCAAATTTTACTTTACTCACACAGCAAATGAATCGAAATAATGTTCGATGTATTGTATTTGTTAATATTTTCATGAAAGGCACGTAAAGGAAGGGTAAAGGAAAATTAGAGAATCCAAATAAATTTCCGGGAAGGGATTGTAAGGCGTGCACGAGGACTTCGTTTATAAAGTTAGGTACTTTTGTTGTTTTAAAGTTGACAGTTCTCAGTTGTTGGGATGATATTCAGTCTAAAACTGGGAAAGCAGTAATTTTCTCGGCACCTTACACACGTTGTTAATTCCGCAGCTTTACGGTTACGTAATTGTCTTAAAATTTCCACACAAAAATATATACGGTTCAAAGACATGAAAGGTTCCCTGTCATCACATATTTTGGCAGCAAACTGCGCTTGACGCATCACTTCATCAAATATGAGCGAGGATAGCTGCTGATGTACAATGGAACGTATTTTGATGCAGTCTGCTAGGGATGTGGTCTTTTCTTGTTCTCTCTCGATGAGATAATGGCAGTTTTGAAGCTTTTTCGTTAAATTCTTTAGCTGACGATAAAAACAGGCGTGGCAGGGTTGCACTTTGAAAGAGCACTTGGAGTGAATCTCTTTAATGCTGCACGATGGTTGTCTTTCTTTGTCTTGAAAAATCTCATCGCATAATTGTGGATTTGTTTGTCCTCACCAAAAGTCAGTTAACAGAAGAAATTTGTCCTCCTGCTCATAGGATTTCATGTCTGCCCCCGGTAGCTGAGTAGTCAGCGCGATAGAATGTCAACCCTAAGGGCCCGGGTTCCATTCACGGCTGGGTGGGAGATTTTCTCCCCTCAGGGACTGGGTTTTGTGTTGTCCTAATCATCATTTCATCCTCATCGACGCGCAAGTCGCCGAAGTGGCGTCAAATCGAAAGACTTGCACCTGGCGAAAGGTCTCCCTGGCGGGAGGCCCTAGTCACACGACAAAAAATAAATAAATAAATAAGTAAATAAAATAAAAATAAAAGTAAAATAAATAAAAAATAAAAAAACTAGTGCCCACGGCCTCTAGATTATCACTCTGTAGGATTTCCGCCGGGCCATTCGCTGGCTGGAGACTACGTGAGTATAAATGGCTCATGCCGACCCGCGCCAAAAAGCTATTTTTTAAGAGTTTTTCAGTCTGGAGCTCCCAGTTCTGTCACTTTCATTTTTGGCCAAGCCCTAGATATACCATAAATCTGGACGAAATGGTGTAATGCGCAGGCGCGGTACCCTTGTCAGTCATGAGGTTTCTCAGGTGACATCACGAAGCTGAGCGTCCTCCACATGGCAGCTGTCTACACTGCCCACTTTATCGATGACATTTTTTCGAAGCATGACCAGTCTCCTGACTGAACTCGCTGAGCTACCTTGCCGGCATTCGTTCGGCTACGGTGGAAGACCCATTCATTTATCAGCATCCACATTTACATGTCTACGCTGCGGAATGTTTCAAACTATTTAACTACCGATCCACTCTCGCGTAGCATATGAGAACAAATAAAGACTTTTACCGATTCTTCCGTCGGCTCTTAGTAGAACAACATCATTATAAAAGAAGAGCACAACACTGCGTATGTATTACAGTTTTAATTTATTTTGTTAATTTGTTTTCATTTTACAAGGTTATCATTAGACTTTAACAGATTATCGTCGTCAAACTTCATACAATATTCGAGAAAGATATTGTAATACATGTTAAATATCGAGAGTCGAGTACGAGCACAGAGTAAATGTCATCTCCGACAGTTCAGTGGTAATTCAGTTAAAATGTGTGAGTCAAACACTACATAAACATGAAGGGAACATTAAACACCAAAAAGCAATATCTATAAAAAAATTTTACATTAACATTCATAATAAAATAAAATTAGTATGTCATAACCGTACTGAAGACTATCTTCCAGGGTTATTACATATGGATCGCGATACAGAAACACATTAAAAGCTAAAATTGACATTTGCAACAACAGACTCTCTATCACAGATTTTCTTACCCTCTGACAGCAGGTGGAAAACATATGTCGTTCTCTCTGTCGGTTCATTATTGCCAGGGGACATCGGGCAGTACGTACTTTTCAATTCAATAAACTTTATCATCTGCCGTATACTTTAGGTTATTTTATTTTACTTCGAACGCAACCAGTTTCGGCAATTCATTTTGCCATATTCAGGCCCCATACGCTTTTTCCGAATCAACGAGCTTATCGTATAGCGCCATAAAACTGGATATCGTGAATCCCAATCGTTGTGCAACTGATTCATACGAAAACGTGATATCAACTCACGGCTTTCAGCTCACAGCCGATAGGCGGCGGCACCAGCGTCACTTAACAGTGCAGGCGCGGCCTCACCTTAGCCGTTTCCACGATAATCCCAGCATCGCCAGTCGGCGTGCATACGGAAAATAGAAGCCTACCGATTACAGGCCAATCACGCCTTGCCGTGCCGTCACGAGCTCACCGGCAGCCTGTGTACTCCTGCGAGCCCGCACTAGTTAAAAGCGCACACCCCTCCATAGATGGCAGTGCGAAGTTGGACTGCAGCCTCTCGAAATGTTTGGACCCACCGCTCGTTACTACGGACCTATCTATGGAGACTCCCATGTTACAGTGTTGTACGATTGTGATAGGGACTCGGTGTACAATTCTGCCTGACAGTGTCTGTATTGAGACGTGTGAATTTCCATTGAGAGATTAAATTTGTTTTTCCATTCACACCCCCAGTCTTTGTTTTCCGCACTTCCCGGATACAACAAACACCGGGTGATCAAAAAGTCAGTATAAATTTGAAAACTTAATAAACCACGGAATAATGTAGATAGAGAGGTAAAAAATGACACACACGCTTGGAATGACATGGGGTTTTATTAGAACAAAAAAAAGTATTGCCAGACGCGTGAAAGATCGGTGATGATCGTGTGCTCAGCCGCCACTTTCGTCATGCTTGGCCTCCCAGGTCCCCAGACCTCAGTGCGTGCGATTATTGGCTTTGGGGTTACCTGAAGTCGCAAGTGTATCGTGATCGACCGACATCTCTAGGGATGCTGAAAGACAACATCCGACGCCAGTGCCTCACCATAACTCCGGACATGCTTTACAGTGCTGTTCACAATATTATTCCTCGACTACAGCTATTGCTGAGGAATGATGGTGGACGCATTGAGCATTTCCTCTGAAGAACATCATCTTTGCTTTGTCTTACTTTGTTATGCTAACTATCGCTATTCTGATCAGATGAAGCGCCATCTGTCGGACATTTTTTGAACATTTGTATTTTTTTGGTTCTAATAAAACCCCAAGTCATTCCAAGCATGTGTGTCAATTTGTACCTCTCTACCTACGTTATTCCGTGATTTATTCAGTTTTCAAATTTATACTGACTTTTTGATCACCCGGTACTTCCAGAAATTGTTTGGGATTCGTATAATCGTACAATACCGTTTATTTATGTGCAATACATCACATATCCTCGAACCTGCAGACGTGCAAACTGAACACTACATAGCGTCTCCAGGCTATGTTGCCTTCAGAACGGAGAGTACTATGAGAGACGGAGTGAAGTGACTAAGCGTCTTGTGTCTGGCAGCAGGTTCGGCAAGCGCGGGTCGGCGGCGGCGGCGGCCTTCCGAGCGGCCAGCCGGCTGCCGCTTCCTCCGCCGGACGCCTACGAGCAGCTGTTCCAGTACGACGAGTGAGCAGCCCGCACACCACCAGTAGACGCAGTCTCCGCCACACTTCTCACGTTTTACCTGCCAGTTCGTCCCATAATTGTCAACCGTAATCTTTTGTTTGTGTACGCATTTATTCGTAATTGATCTGTGCGAATCACATTGTTCTTACATATCTCAAGAAAATGCACATTAAACGTACATTTTAAGTTCACGTCTTTATACCTCTTATTATTTTCCACAACTCGGAAAGCACAATGTTGCTCTTTTGACTCCCCAGACATCACCTGCACTAGTTCGTAGATGTATCCACGAGAGACGAAAAGTACAGTGCCTCATAAGAGCATTCATTTACATTTCAGTACACTCAAACATATTACAAGGCAATTTATAAATAAATTGTTTCCGCAGAATTTAATGTGAAGCATGTTTTTTTTCATTGGAGCTGTATGATACGACTGCCGATACAGAATGGTATAAATCTGTGAATGCAACTAAAATTTACAAAATCGACAATTATCAACGCAGTTTTCGGGTGTCCCTTTTGACTGCAAATCTAGCAGGTAAGAGCACCAAGACGACCAGCAGGCTGTTTTTTTATTACAGACAGTGCCCTGGATTTGGCAAGAAAGGACAGACTGCATGGTTGCATCCCAGAAAAGCCAACGTTCAATATTCTCTCTGTATCTGTGTTCCTTCATTCAGTTGTTGGTTGTGGCGAAATTCAGTTTAACAAATTACACACAACAAAAACAGTTTTGCATCACCCCGGTTGCCAAAACTCCTGAAGATAGACTTGAGTGTGGGTATTGTGGTGTCACCGCCAGACACCACACTTGCTAGGTCCCGCGTGTCGCCACTATCAGTGATTGCAGACCGAGCGCCGCCACACGGCAGGTCTAGAGAGACTTCCTAGCACACGCCCCAGTTGTACAACCGACTTTGCTAGCGATGGTTCACTGACAAAATACGCTCTCATTTGCCGAGACGATAGTTAGCATAGCCTTCAGCTACGTCATTTGCTATGACCTAGCAAAGCGCCATTACCAGTTACTATTGATACTGTGAATCATGTAACGTCAAGAGCGACGTTCACCATTAATGGATTAAAGTTAAGTATTCCACCAGCTACGTCCGTTTTTTTCTAAATTCTAATTTCCTTGTCCTGTTCCAGACCTCACGTCAGCCTGCGTGAGCTAAAACGCGTGCCTTTCGACTTCCTTTAGTAACACGGTGTTGGCTCTCCTGCCAACCACAACAGGTATTGTATCACAGACACAGTCCTTCTGACTGTCGGAGATGTCACTAAACCCGCCCAAAGATGTAAACAAGCATGCATGAGCAGCACCTATTAGACGGAGGGGGTCCAACAGCCAATCAGTTCCAGTCATTCCGCCAGGAAGGAGGTACACGGCTTGTGTTGTCTGCAGTTCAACCATACCTAGACGGTCAATACTGCGGTTCGATCGCGTCCGCGTTGTTACTTTGTGCTTGGGAGGGCTCTCAACAAGGGAAGTGACAGGGCGTCTTGGAGTGAACCAAAGCGATATTGTTCGGACATGGAGGAGATACGCAGAGACAGGAACTGTCGATGACAAGCCTCACTCAGGCCCGACAGCCGTGAGTGATGGTCTGGGGCGCCATTTCTTTTCACAGCAGAACCCCTTTGGTTATCATTCGCGCACCCTTAAAGCACAGCGGTATGTCAATGATATTCTGCACCCCGTTCCATTGCCCTTCATGGCATGCCATCCTCTTACATTTCACCAAGATAATACCCGTCAGTACACGGTGACAGCTTCTACTGTTTGTCAAATCCTACCTTGACCAGCAAGGTCGCCGTTTCTCTCCCCAATTGAGAACGTTTGGAGTATTATGGGCAGGGCCCTCCATTCCAAGCAGCTCGGAGTTTTGACAATCTAACACGCCAGTTGGACAGGATTTGGCACGACAACTCACAGGAGGACATCCAACAACTCGATCAGTCAATGTCAAGCCGAATAACTGTTTACATAGAGGCCAGGGTTGGACCAACACGTTATCGACTTGCTCAGTTTGTGGAACTCTTTCTTTCGAATCAATCATCCAATTTTTCTGAAATTGTAATCACTTGTATGTCTGTACCTGGACATCACATCTACCGATTTTCGTCACATTCAGATTATTCCTTTATGGTGCCTCCTTTTTTTATCTTAGAGTGTGTTTCAGACAGGCCCTAGAGCCGGCCGTGGTGGCCGAGCAGTTCTAGGCGCTTCAGTCCGGAACCACGTGACTGCTACGTTCGCAGGTTCGAATCCCTGCTTCGGGTATGGGTGTGTGTGATGTCCTTAAGTTAGTTTGGTTTAAGTAGTTCTATGTGCTAGGGGACTGATGACCTCTGATGTTAAGTCCCATAGTGCTCAGAGCCATTTGAACAGGCCCTAGAGGATTCGTATCAGATGACGGTGATGGTCACTCCATGCTCAAGTTGCTTGGTGTGGGATATATTCACCTCAAGAGAAGACCTGTGTGGTCGAACGTTGTCAACTATTAGGATGTAATAATCACATTCAAGGTGCAATGTTCAGCATGTCATCTCTCCAGATCTGCTCAGTCGCAGTTCCACGTTGAGGGCACGTATACGCATATCACTCCGTATGCAGCCACTGCCTATTATCAAAACACTCATTTCACGGATTCTTGGTGAATTATAATGGCTTCCACGCCTTCTTTACTCTCTTGATAAACTGTAACTCGCCCTTTAAGTGTTTTACACGGAACTCTGTAGCCCAGTGCATATTATGGTAAATACTGTGGTGAACTGCTGCTAATTCTGAACTCGAGGCAAGTTTCCCAGATAGCGACAGACACTTTATTCTAACACACAGTAATAAAAACAAGCCACTCTCATTGTTCAATGGCAAATTAGTGATAATCACGATACAAAATTTAAGATCTTCTTAATCTGGTGAATTACTATAGTCTTAGTTAGTTATTTAACCTGTGACAAAAAAAAACACTAAAGTCTGTCCAGTTCAGATTCCCATCAGTGCTGAGAGTCTAACAATAGACGGACGTTTATCGCTGAAGATGGTTCTGAGTACATTCTTAGCGCTGAGTCGTCTTTTACGAATGCAAGAGTGCGCAGGCCCCTAGTCGCCACTTTGAGGATGCGAAGTCTCCGTGGTGATGGCTGGCCACTCGTTCAAGCTGCTGTTGCCTCTACCATGCCGATGCGGCGGCGGCGGACGGAACTGCTGCTCCAGAAAAAATAGAGATGGGGCCCCTCCACGCCCGCACCAACGTGGTGACCAAACCAAAAGTTCTACTGTCACCTCGGTCAACATGTTACTTGTCTAATCAGTGGATCACAGGATGCTGGGCGGTGATGTTATCGGTGTGTCTGGGTAAGATTGCGCATTAACATGGTCCAACAGGTGATAGATTGTGGACGAAACGCGAATGACGGTAGCAATTTGAAGAGCAGAGGGGAAACAAGTGCCAAGGCTCGTACCGAGGTCAAAAAACCTCTGTGGGATGGGTAGTAAGAGCAATAGTGGCTTACTAGCTGCGATAGTTCATGCAAGGTTGGGTTTGTTAGTGTGGGTATCATGCATCAATACCGTGGCAGGCGATGGCGATGTATCACGGTCTGCTGCAGCCGCTGCATTCCTGGAACAGTCAAAATCGTTATATATTAGTGACAGATCGGCCATAGATCATCTCATTGTGTGGGGGGGTGGGTATAGCTTGTCTGCATGTAGTGTACGGTACGGTTTCCCTGCGTGGTGCCGTTTTTTCGGCAGGTGTATTCCAACTGGGTATCCAGTAATGGTGGCTGATAAACAGGGGCTCACCTGTACCGTTGTGTTTGCGTGTACTTGGCCCATTATATTTCCATCTGTGGTTGTGGTCGTAGTTCCCCAGATTCAGAATGAACCGGTTCTGCGAATGTCTGGAGTTTCTGTATAGTCTTGTGGTGAGTTTGTGGATTACCTCCCTGAGTGTCTCAAGTCAGTATTCCCGGTGAAGATCCGCGATGTGTGTGTATCGTGGAGCATTGCTTATGATTTTGAGTACATTGTTTTGTATGATTTGCAGACGGCGCAGGCGTGTGGGCGCAGCGTATCCCCAGACAGAGGCTGCATACGGACCTGTGCGCTCACTCAAGTACTGTTCAGGCGGATATATATGGCTCGCACTGCTTGCGGGCATATGACAGGCGGAAGCAAGTAGTACTATGTCTGACGCGCCTCCGTTGGTCATCCGAACACCTCTAGTAGCGAGGCGGGCGTCGCTCTTCACGGTGGCGACTGTTGGAGTTTCGAACGAAAACAAACTGGTGTTGCCGTCGTCCGGAGCGCAGACGTGTGACCCCCCACTCTAGCGTTTCGCGAGGGGGCGAGACGTCTTTAAACACGCCTGTATTGATGGTGGATTATGTGTCCCGATACGGTATATATTATGTCGATGCTCCGACTGTACCCACTCCCTCCTGATATCCTCGTCCGACAGCAAGGTCTGTTGATACGTTACTTCAAACGACGGAGAGGGTACCTGTATAGGCATCCGATTTCACATCAGTGACTTAAACACAGAGTCACATCGGTCAGTGTAAGAAGACAAAATCATCTAGAAAATATTGGATTGTCACACTGAACATGAAACTGAAGAGAGAACTGCCCTAAGTAACTGGAAAACCGCTCGTAACATCGATAGATAAAAAAATAAATTCAACTTCTGGAGCAATGAAATACATGTACGCATTGTGCAAACCATGTTATTAATATAGGAAGGATATAACTGAAGCTATATATGAACTGATGAGTGAAACTGTGACCACCACCTACTTATCAGCGTATTTGCCCACCTTTGGGATATTATACAGCAGTAATTCAGCGAGGCATGGATTCAACGAGTCCTTGGTAGCTTTCCAGAAGTAAATAACACCAGACTTCTCTAAGCAGATCATGCTACTCACGTAAATTATGGATCGGTAGTTTGTGAGTTTTTGGGATCGGAGCAGGCGGCCGAGGCGTCCTAGATGTGTTCCATCGGCATCAGTTCAGGCGAATTTGGTGGCTAACATCAACATGAGTTCACTATTACGACTCTCAACCATTATAGCACAATTCTAGCCTTGTGACACGGACAGGTGCAATCACCGTTGGGGAAGACATCAAGCCTGAAGGGCTGCAGGTAATCCACAGCTATCAAGTGACTTAGATTACTGTCACAGGTCCCATAAAAGCCCAGGTGAATGCCTGAATTCCCCCCCCCCCCTTGCATAATACTGCCCCCACCGACCTACATCCGTGGCGCGATGCATGTTTTGAACAGTCGTTCGACTGGATCACGACGTGTCCAGATACAACTTGGGCTTGGTATGAAACATTATTCATACAACCATGTGACACGCTCCCATTGATCCACGGTGTAATCTTGATGATTCCATGCTCACTGTCATCGTAAATGACAATGTCTTTGGTTCAAAATGGGATTTCTTACGGGTCATGTGCCGCAAAATCCCATGTTCACCATTGTTCGCTGAACGGTGTGTGCCGAAACACTTAACCCTGTAGCAGCATTGTGCTCCGTCCTTAGCTCTGCAGCAGATCTACATTTATTCTTCTTTACAGAACGAGCAAGCCTCCTACTACCTCGTGCTGTGATGGGGTTTGGACGTCCAAAGCACTGTCTTCTACGCCTGGTTTCGCAGTCTTTCATTCACTGTTCATACATACATCGCTAATAGCCGATCAGTTTCGCCGTTTCCGAGATGCTTGATCTGAGGCGCCAGGCCATAACAATCTGACCTTAAAAAAATTCGCTTATGTACTGTCACGTGCCAGTCAATCTCACGGTGGACAGTGGGCATAGTATTTTGGCTTATTAGCGTTTGCTGGTAAAGGAACAAATCGTACGATGGTCTTTATAAGATTCTGAAAGATGTACACCAAATAAATTACCATAGGATTCTAGGTAACTGTACATGGCATTTAATTCTCCAAAGCCTTAAGTATTCGTCTTCTTTTTCGACAGTTACGTTTCTAAAATATAAATTGTGCACATGATATAGAGATCTATGAGTCAAATGCTAAGTAGCAACTTAGAAGAGATATGAAGGCTTCATTTCGATTATAAATCCGAGCGAGGTAGCCGAATGGCTGAGCGTATGAGCCCACATTCGGGAGAACTGATGTTCAGATCCTATTCTCACTGTTTTCCTAAATTACTGAAGGTGAACACCGAAATGGTTTCTTTGAAAAGGCAAAGATTAACCCTGTCATTTTTTTGTCCTATCCGAGCTACCGACCTAGAGTTCTTTCCCAGGTGGCCTTGTCGTCGACGAAATATTGTACCTTAATCCTCATTCCTTCCTGGAACTCTACATTTGGATTTGCACACAAGCAATTACAGTTTCTAACATAACAGTCAGTGATGCAAAACACCTTGTATATTTTCTATGTGTTAAATTTGTTGCGCTTGTGGAATTGTGATGAAGCCGATGTTTCTGTGACATGTTTTGTGTGACTGCAGGTTCTTTTGTTTCTGATCACTTTATTGTTGTATCCCATAACTATTGTTCAAAAATGGTTCAAATGGCTCTAAGCACTATGGGACTTAACATCTGAGGTCATTAGTCCCCTAGACTTAGAGCTACTTAAACCTAACTAACCTAAGGACATCACACACATCCATGCCCTAGACAGAATTCGAACCTGCGACCGTAGCGGTCGCGCGGTTCCAGACTGTAGCGCCTAGAACCGCTCGGCCCCACCGGTCGGCACACATGGTGTCCCAGAAGAAATGTTCAATATTCAAAGTTATGAGAGGAAAGATCATTTGAAGCAAAAACTTCAGATAAACATGGTTCCAGAAACGAATTATCCGCATTTTGCATTTTCATCAAGTCGTGGCGGGTGTCGCACGAGTCATTGTTTCGTATCAGGGAGTCAAGGCGTGCGGCAAAAATCTTGCACACGCTTTTCACTTATTCAAAACATCTCTGCAGAATGTTTTGAACACTTGATTTAGATGTGTTCAATGTGTTACTCCGTTCCGAACTGCCATAGACCAACGTTGACACACTACTTCACACAGCCTGCTCACAAGTGACTGGTCGAGTACACATTGGTTGTTTCCAGTTGTTAGCTCAATCTGGCACCACAGTTACTGCGCAGACGTCGCTTATAAGTCAGGAATAAATCGTTTTGGAGGCACAATGAATTATTCACTCCGCACCTGCCAAGGTAACTCGACGTGCGACGTACCAGAAACCTGATGTTGCGTTTTAGGTACGAAATGAGTGAGAAATTTCATGCTGTTCTCATCGTCATAACTAATCAAGCAGTCACCCTGTGGATTGACGAGGCTCAAGAACATGTCGCCGGATCGAAACTCGGCGAAAACTAGTACATGCACGATAATAAACCTATTTTCCACCTATTTGTACAATAATTGACTCAAATTCCTTTCCAGTCAACATTCATAACCATGTTATGTTTGGAATGGATTTAGAATAGCCGCCCTCCTGAACACAAATTCTGTACCTTACCACTGTGAGAACTCGCACGGTATCAAAAAGTTGATGCAGATGATCTCACTATGCGTTCCCGTATTGCTCATCTTCGAGAAACGATGATGGATTAACGGTAGCTCCATTTTATGCTTTGTAATGTTCCTCCATACAAGAATCCCTCCGTCATTTGCCTGAACGGTTCTTCGACACCGAGCGTGACGCAACGCCTGATATGGTCTTTGAAGTTATCATCACTGCCAGCAGCGTGTGTCCACATGTACCGCAACTCATTAGTCTGTCTTTCAGGAATTTAGTTGTCAACTTGTGCCCATGTGAATCTCAATACGCCGTGATGACTAGTAAGCAGAGCTGCATATATGAGGCTGTGGCCTTTGAATCCTCCAGTGAGAACGTGATGAAGGATGCTCTAGCTGATTACCGCGTGTTATTCAGAACTGATGTGTTCCCCATACTTAAAAGTTACTACAAGATGGTACACCTGCTTACCGCTTCTTATTGTCTAATAGGTAACTGTTATCTATAGGCCGGCCGGAGTGGCCGAGCGGTTCTAGGCGCTACAGTCTGGAACCGCACGACCACTACGGCCGCAGGTTCGAATCCTGCCTCGGGCATGGATGTGTGTGATGTCCTTAGGTTAGTTAGGTTTAAGTAGTTCTAAGTTCTAGGGGACTGATGACCTCAGAAGTTAAGTCCTATAGTGCTCAGAGCCATTTGAACCTTTTCTTTTTTTGGTATCTATAGGCAAGAGATGCTACAGGACGATATGACTGTTTACCACATGTTGTTGTCGAGCACTGAATCATTTCCACTATGAAGGATTTTGTACAGAATGAAATGGCTGATTATCACTTATTGTCCACCAATGAATTGCTCCCAAAAGTGAGTAGGTGGTGCAGATTGGTGTGGATTGTTACCACTTGTCGTGAAGCACTCAATTGTATCCCATAGAGAGAAGTTAGCACGAGATAGTATGACTACTCATCAGTGGTTACTGCGGAGCACTGAATTGTATCCTCCAACGAGGAGAAGGTAAAGTATGACAGGGCTGCTTAACACTTGTTATTGTCGAGCACTGAATTAATACCCATAGGGAGGATATTGCACAGGATGGTATAGTTTTTAACACTTGATGTCCAGCACTTAATTCTAAGTCACAGTGGGAGTACTGTACAGTATGATACTGGTGTTTGCTATACGTTTCTGTCGACCGCTGAAGAGTTCCTCGTAAAGAGGGGGTAGTAAAAAATGGTATGAATGCTAACCCCTCGTTGTTGCAAACTGGAGTCGCTGCTTAACATTTGTTGTTGCCAAGTGCTGAATTGTATCCCACAGTGAGGAGGTGGCACAGAATGGTATGGCTGCTTAACACATGTTTGCATCGAGCACTGAGCTACTGGCTTCTTAATGCTTCTTAATGCTTACTGTAGTGCACAAAATTGCACCCCATAGAAAGCAGGTGATATATGATGATATGGGTGCTTAGCACTATTTGTAGTTCGGCACTGAATTTAACCCAAATGAGTGGGTCGTAAAGGAAGACATGGTTGCTTACTACTTGATGCCCAGCTCTGAATTTTCTCTGTAGAGTGGAGTTGCCATAGGATAAGATGGCTGCTTACAAGTCGATCTTGTCCAGCACTGTACTGCACGAAACAGGGAAGATATAGTATAAATTTCTATCGCTGTCTAACGCTAGTTGACGATCACTGTGTTATCCCACACAGTCGGGATGTGATACAGCATGCAAACAAAGTTCACTACTCCATGTTACAGAGAACTGAATTTTGTACCATAACCAGTAGGTGGTACAGGACGGAACAGCTGCTTAACACTTCTTGGCCAGCACTCAGTTGTACCCCATAGTGAGGAGGTGGCACGGGATGGTATGGTTGCTTAGTACTTGTTGCTGTCAGACAATGTAATGTAACCCATAGCGTGATGTTGCTACAGGATGACATAGATCCTTAACACCTTTCGTCGTAGAACACTGAATTGTAAGCCATAGCAAGCAGGGGACATAGGATGGTATGGCTATTTATCATCTTTTGTTGTAGAGCACCGAATTGTAACCCATAGCACAAAAGTGGTACACGGTCGTTTGCCTCCATAACACTTCTTGTTGCAGAGCACTGAAGAGTACCCCATTGTGAGGGGGTACTTCTTGTTGAGCACTGATTAATAACCCATTGTGAAGTGGCTGTACTATTGTCGAACACTTAGTTCTACCCTATAAAAATGGTTCAAATGGCTCTGAGCACTATGGGACTTAACTGCTGTGGTCATCAGTCCCCTAGAACTTAGAACTACTTAAACCTAACTAACCTAAAGACATCACACACTTCCATGACCGAGGCAAGATTTGAAGCTGCGACCGTAGCGGTCGCGCGGTTCCAGACTGTAGCGCCTAGAACCACTCGGTCACCCCGGCCGGCTGTTCTACCCTACAATGAGTAGGTTTAAAAGTATATTATTCATGATTACCACATATAATCCAGCACTCAGCTGGAGTGGCAAATGATATTATGGGGGCTTCCCACCCGATTATGTCGAACACTGAATTGTGCTCCATATGGAGTAGGTGGTTCAGGATGATGTAGCTGCCTAATATTTGCTTTTGTCGATCACTGAACTGTAACTTATATATAGGAGGTGGTACAGCTGAACACTTGTTGTACATCACTGAACAGTATCCAGTCACAGAGAAGTGGTAGACGATGTTATTCCGCAATAACGCTTGTTATTTTTTAACACTGAATTATAACCAACAGGAAGGAGGTGTCATAGAATTGTATGACTGCTTATCACTTGTTGTTGTAGAGCAGCGAGTAGTACAGAATCGTAGGGAGGTGGTTCATGACGTTATGGCTACTTTACAGTTTTAGTCGTAGAGAACTGAATGGTGCCTGTTTGTTTTTCAATGGGATGCTTAACGCATTTGTTGAGCACTGAATAGTATCTCATAGTGAGAAACAAGAAAAACAAAAGCGAGGATCTGGTACAGGATGGTATTGGTACTTAACAACTGATTGGTACCCCATCGAGAGAAGGTTGTACAGGATGTTATGGTTGCATAATGTTTTTTGTTGTCGAGCTCTTAATGGTAATCCATGGTGGGGAGGTTGTCTATGAAAGTATTGTCGCATACCACTCGTTGTTGTAGAACACGGAAGTGTACCCTATGACGAGTTGGTGGAAAAGGATAGTATTGATGCTTGCCACTTGCTGTCCAGGACTCAGTTTTGCTTCATAACATGGACGTGGCACGGGATCGTATGAATTCTTACCACTCGATTTTGTCGAGCACGGAATTGTGGCCAATACTGGGTACCTGATAGGGGCTGGTATTGCTGCTTCACACTTGTCATTGTCGAGCACAGAAATGTATCCATATTTAGTGAAGAAGTGATTTAGGATAGTATGGCTTGTTGTGACTGAGCACTGAAATTTTACCCTTAGCAAAAAAGTGGTGAGAGATTGTACGGCTTCTTAATATTTGTTGCTGTAGGGCAATGATTGGTATCCCATCATGAACAGGTTACACAGGATATAATGGCTGCTTAACACTTGTTCCTGCCGAGGGCTGGATTGTAACTCGCAATGACGTGGCAGTACAGGTTGGTATCGCTGCCTGACATTTATTCTTGTAGAGAACTGTACTGTAATCCACAGTTAGACAGTTTTACAGGATAGCATAGCTGCTTAACGCTGGTTCCTGTCCAGCACTGAATTGTAACTCGTAGCAAGGAGATAGTAAAGGGTGGCATCACGGCTTAGCACTTGATGTTATAGAGCACTGAATGCTACATCATTATCTGGTGATTGTACAGGTATATTTGGCAGTTTAACATTTATTGTTATCAAGTATTGAATAGTAACCCACAGTGCGGAGGCTTTAGCTGATAGCTTGTAATTACTGAGCACTGAGTTTTGCCTTGTACTGAGTAGATGATAAATGTTCGTGTTAATGCTTACCACTTGCTTTCCAGCACTCAGTAAACTTTACAACGAGAAGGTGGTGCATTATAATATTGGTGGTTACGACTCAATGTGTAGTGAACTGAACTGTAGCCTATATGAGTAGGTTGTACAGAGTGGTATAGGTGCTTAACACTTGACGTCGTCGAAAACTGAATTGTAACCCATAGTGAGGAGCGGTCCAAGGTGGTATGGCTTCTTAACACTTTTCGTTCTCGAAAACTGAATTGTAACCTGTAGGAAGGAGTGGTGCAAGTTGGTACAGCTGCTTAACACTTGCTGATGTAGGGCACTGTACGGTAATCCATAAGTTCGTACAGCTACCTAACATTTGTTATTGTAGAGCACTGGATGGTACCCAATCGTGAGGAGTTATTATAATATGGTATGGCTACATAACTCTTGCTGTTGTCAAGCACTGAATCATAATACACAGTAAGGATGTAGTACACAATGGAGTGGCTTCTTAACACTTCTTGTTGTTGAGCAGTTGAGTAGGTGCTTAACACTTGGTGTTGTAGATAACTGTATTGTAGCCCATAGGTTGGAAGTGGTATTGGTTGGTATGGATACTTAACTCTTCTTGTTATAGAGCTTTGAATGGTACCCCTTTGTGAAGAGCGGTTACAGCTTGGTATGGCTGCTTTACATATATTGTCAAGCAACGAACTGTAAAAATATGCAAGTAAGTGCTAAAGAACGGTATGGATACTTAAAAACTGTTTTTGTATAGCACTGATTGGTGCACTATCGAGAGGACGCTGTACGGGATGTTATGGGTGCTTAACTTTTTTGTTGTTGTCGAGCACTGAATAGTAAACCATGATAATAAACCAACATAGTTATAGTATGGGCGCATACCTGTCGTTGATACCGAGCACTGAGTTGGACTTTTTAACGACTAGGTGGCAAAGTGTAATATTGATACTTACCACTTGTTGTCCAGTACTCAGTTCTACTTCATAGCAGGGTCGTGGTACAGGATAGCAAGGTTGCTTGTGAGTCAATGTTGTTGAACACCTAACTGTGACCATTATAGAGTAGGTGGTAGAGGATGGTATAACTGCTTCACACTTTTCGTAATCGAGTAGTGTATTTTAATATGTATTGCAGAAGTGAT